>NW_013665935.1:650355-664977 GCF_000517525.1 Limulus polyphemus
TAGACCTCATCGCTCTAGGGCAGTAAAGGCTTATTTAGAGAATGAATCCGTCAACACTCTTCCTTGGTCACAAGAACGTCGAATCTGAATCACTTGAAAAAAACACGGGGGTGCTTAACTTTTTTCCAGGTGTATATATAGAGTAAAAAAAAAGTTTGCATGTGTGGGTCAAATAAATACAATTTACTTTCTTTAAATTGCATCATGACCTATTAAACAAATGTTTAAAACTAGTCAATGCAAGTCATAAACATCTATTATGTGTTAACACTTGAAAAAATGTTTTAACATAATGGAAGGGAAATTTAACATGCCACATTGACTGAACATCAAAGAAAGTATAATAAGTGTAAGGAAGAACTGAAGCCAAGCTAACTTCACCTAGAGAGTCTACTACAATAGACAAAATCACAAAGACTAGCTTGCTGGTTTGCCAGTTTTTCCGAATAGAAAGCAGGTTAATTTAAGAAAATAACAATAATATATGGTGTTACAATAAATAAATAATATAGTGTTCAATAATCCTTACCCTAATTCTGATGTGTTGAAACATAAATACAAAGTTACGAAAAATTACATTTCAACAACTTAATCTAGTCATTGTAAAGCAACTTACTAATATAAATAGTATCTCAACCATTACTACTATGACTCTAATATCCCAGCTGACCTGAAGATCTTTGGTATTGGACGAAAGGCCTCATCAGCACTGGATAAAGCAGGTATAGTATGGCTGGCATACAACTATACAGACACTTTCATTCAGTTATTATTAACATAATATATGTACAGCTGTATGTTTATACTCTAGAACTTAGACAGCTGTATGGATATCTACACAACACAATAATTAATTAAGTGTATATACAGACTTGTATCAGCCTCTCACCTGGAAATTTTCTCTACTCTTAAATTGAATTTGCCTTTCAAAAGAACTTGCTGTATCTAAACGTACAATATTTTCAGTGTTTCTGCTGATGAATTCTCTTCAGTTAACTTACATCAAAACATTGATCCGTAGCAAACAGTTTAGCCATTGAACACAGAGATACAGCATCTGGAAGATTTTGCTGAAGGGATGAGGCTGCTTTTCTCACCAGAAGTCTTGATGCCACCAGATTAGTAGCCATCTGAGCTAGTTTGAACTGGTTGTGCTGGAATAGAAGTTATCAAAATTCCTTTTTATAAATCAAACATCTGATGTTCAATATATTAACTATAGTCTTAGTTCAGTAACACTCATTAGTCATTAATGTATATGAAAGAAACATTATCAAGTCCCATTTATTACAACATTGAAGCTATTATAAAATCAGGTTTATAAACAATAGAATAAGCTAAGTTATAAGAGCAACTGTCATTTTGTGTGAAGTTTTTAAACTCATTACAAAACCAGCCAGTATTACCATATACAAAATGCATATAAACACCAGCTTTGAATGTAGTAGTAATAATTCAAGCACATCCTCAGGTTATCCTGACAATATTTTTTTTACATAAGGATAACAAAAATGAAGCATTACACAAACCATAGACTTAATTTAGTGATGACTTAGAACACTAAAACAGTGTCACAGTTCCATGATTCTTCTGTACAAAAACATTTCAATGTTACATGTATTATTATCCATAAAATGAAATAGAGTATAAACCACTGAAGTAAGGTTAACAAATACCTGAAATTCTGCTAGAGGCTTATTGAACTGTTTACGAACTTTCAGGTGGTTAGCAGCTAACTCCAGACTTGCTTGTGCTGCACCCAGTGAACAGGAAGCTGTAAATTTAAATGCGAGATTACAGACATATTCAAAGTTTGCATTATTGAAAGAATAAGTCATCTATTGAAAAATGAAGAATACAAGTAGATGCCATAGCTGGCTATTGAAATAAGCACCACTATTCCCAGTATCATTTACAACATTCTCATAGCCTTTACGTTTTGAATCCTGTTTATATATACCATCTCTATGCTTTCTGATAGAACTTTGAAATATGAGAAATATTCCTGCTTATTCTTAGTGCTTATCCCCTTTACTTTATTCTTTACCAACTGTTTGGGGTATCCAATGTACAGGAGGATTGTAGTGATGTGTTTTTAATTCCCTTTTTTCTTAGCCTTTTCTGTGTTACAAACCCTGTTCTAGAGACTAGCCAGTCTATGATGACCTTCTTCACACTGTTGGGATGGTTTGATTTATAATCAAGTATTTATTACTTATCAGCCTCTGCGGGATTCCTGTAAATTGTATGTAAGTTGTGTGTCTTGATAACCATCATGTCTAGGAATGGGTGTTTGTTGTATTCTGTTTTCTGTTGTATGAAATTTATCACTGGATATTTTATGTATAGGTGGTTCATAAAATCTGTTATCTTATCTGTAAGATGTGGTAATGTTATAATGTATCAATGTAATGGAAGAAGCTCCAGACAAGAGGACAGAACACCAGCCTTTCTATTAAGAAGATTCAGGATTAAATCTTGGCCACTACCACCACAAAACACAGTCATCCTAAGGGATTCCCTCAATATATCAGTCAAAAGATATGACCTAAACTAGTTTGTAATTATTATCTAATTAATAATAAAGATTTATGTGGTAAAAAGGCTACTAGCCATTAAAATGGAGAGATTTACTAGTTTGTTGCTTATTAATATTTAAATAGGTACTTTTGAACAGTAAAATGGCTGCAAAAATTATTAGACTGCTCTGAGACTACTATTCTGAGCTAACCTTTGACAACATACCTTCAATTATTAGACTGCTCTGAGACTACTATTCTGAGCTAACCTTTGACAACATACCTTCAATATGTGCTGTGTATAAATTCTTATATTTTATGTAAAAAGTAAACTAGAGAATTTAAACAGAGCTTGCCAATCTAACTGGCCATATCCCACACATATACTCCAAGAAAACCTATAACATTTTAATAATTAATTTTTTGGCAAAACACTGCAAAAATTGTTTACAGTAATTAAACATAATCAAATCATTCTAAACTGCAAGTTCTCTAATTCTGTTATATGGTAATTATCAATAGACTATTTCATTTTTCTTTTCAATTGTAATGACTAATCTTTCAAACTATAAGTTTTAGTTAATATAAAATTTTTATTGTATTCTATTTACAATAAGATATATTTCATTAAGTTTGTAATAAGAATGTTAGCTTATAAAACGTTGGTTCAGTAGTTGGTAATTGTATTTTGTTTTGTTGATAATATCTAATATAATAATACTGAGTTTTTCCCTGTCCTGAAAATATGCACTCACCTTACTATCTAAATACACAGCTCATGCACTTTATTTCAATCAAGGTAAATAAAAGGCAGATATAATAAATATACTTTAATAAACATTTTGTACAACATATTAAAAGCTTATCAAAGTTTTTAAAAAGGTATAGTGTTAGGTCATAAATTAACATTATAAGTTCATTTACTGGTAGTATTAAAGTATGGTACATTTAGTCCTAACTAAACTAAAGCAACAATATGTACACAAGTTACACAGTTAACTTGTTTCTTTATCAAATATAGGCCATACTTAATAAAAGCTTAACTAATGTTAGTTGTAAGACAAGTGATTAGACTTCTGTGATTAGAATTATTTTGTATTATTCTAGAAATCCTCTATTTAAAGAAGTGCTGTTGCAATAAAGATACTAATTTGATTGCAAATGTTTTGCAGTTCTCTGCTAGTATTATAGTACAATAAAGTAGAGAAAAGGGCACATGACAAATAACAAATGTTTATGACAGAGTATTATTCTCTCAACTACTAATGACTCTTCTGGTGTGAAGGTCAACATCACAAGTAAGCTTACAATCATTAAGTGAATTTTAACTGTACTGGTCTATGGAAAAAATATTTATGCTATTTAATTTTTTCTTTAATATTCTTTCAACTTGACTTTTTAAAATGTAAGTGCTAATTATTGTAAAATATATTAGTAGCAACCCATAACTTTCTTTTAAGTACTACATATGTATGTCAATTAGCTAAGGATTTTCAATGCAAGCTAAAACACCTATTATTACTATTTTGGTATTAAATTTCTGGCATGTAATTACACTAAAAAACTTATTTTTACAACCTGCAGCTATAAAAACAGCAGTGAGTTCAAAACTTCAAACTGAAACTTCTGCAACACTACCTCACTGTTATTTGTACTGATTATAAAAATATGTACGTGTGGCATACAATTTTGTGCCTTCTAATTACATTGTATGCAACCCCTTTTTTGGTTTTGTAAATATACTTTCTGTATATTTTTTTTCCCACCTGTACTGTATGAATATAAAAAATGTTATTTCAGCAGGATAGAACATGTTTAACAATGAAATAAACTTGCTTTCCTTCAAACAAAATGCAATCGACTACTGGGATGGATACAATATTACCAAGTGCAATGAATCATGTTACACAGTCCAAAAATAAGTTTAGTAGGTAGTGTCTGACATATGTTCACAAAACTCAAGAGGACTTAGCCCTTCAATTAAACATTAAATTGGATATAATTTCACCACATCAGAAGTGGAAAGCTACATATAACACATGCTTTGAATGATGGTGAATTTGTATTCAACTGTATGTATTTATAAAATATGTTGTTTAAACAATACAATTCACAAAGAATAAATCAATATTTATTCCAATCTATAAAATACTGAATTAAGATTACTAGGTTATAAATTACTATGTTACCAATATTTATTCTTCCACCATTCAATCCCTGCATTGCAATGTTAAATCCCTGTCCTTCTTCTCCAAGTCTATTACTCACAGGTACTTTACAGTCTTCTAGAATCACGGCACGAGTTGGCTGAGAATTCCAACCCACCTAGAAATGTAGAAACATTTTTTCACTTTTTTGACATTCAAAAAAGAAATTCAAACTCAATCACAAGTGGAATGTGATAATTAGGCTTGAGATTTGAATTTAAAATTACACTTGAATTGATGGTTCAAATACATTATTTTCATTGTCTATGAAAAACCCTTTCTTCTGCTCTAATTAAAAGCAATTATTTTACTTTATGTTTATAAGAACAGAAGTAGCAGCAGCAGATCTTGCTTAGAGTTTTCATTTTCTCATTTTTGCAATGTCATAGATTAGTCTGACAGAATGGTGATACATACAGCTATAAATCTCCAAATTAATTTCTTATCACATACAAAAACCTAGTCAATAGTTACCTTGTATTTGTTATTTGTTCCAACAATTACTGCAGTGTTAGCTAATCAACAACACTTCTTGTAGAATACCATGGTTTAAAAAAAGTGTGTGAAACAAATAACATAGCAGTGATATACACACAAATAATGAATAATTCCTGTATTTGCATTTTCTAGGATATACTGTATAGAATCCAACATACCGTGATGCCAGTTGAAATATTTTAGAAAGAATACTGACTGCACACAGCTTACTCTAAGTACAACTTGACCAATGATTGCTTTATCAACCCAAAAATTATATTGAGGTTTAAATTATAATCAGGCATACATGCTTGCCTTACTGTTTCAGGTAAAAATAACATTCAGCTAATTAAATTAAGGATACTTAAAAAGGTGTTAGAAAAAAATTTTTCTAATATACAACTCCTACAACAAAATTAAAAGCAACCTTCTGGTTTATTAAGGATCAAACCTGACTCTTCATTGTGTACTATATATGTAGCAACCACAGGATTGAAACTATTGTTTTTCAAACAACTGTAAATTATCTACAACATTTTTAATTTCCACATTGAACAAATTAAATTTATTACATTTATCAATTAGGTTACTGAAATTAAAATATACTCAAATGTTTATCATGTAGTTCTTTTTACTCTTAGAGTTATTTAAAAATTTATTTCTAGTTTCAGAATTTACCATAACATAACTGCATTTACTTATTAGTTATGTAAATAACAGCCACTTGCTAAGATAATTGCAATCTAATTAAAAGCCCCTCTAGAATAATAAAATACCTAATGTGTATATAGTTTCTGGACAAACAAATAGTGAATGTTAGGAGCTCTCAGTGTGAAATAAGGATATTAATTGGGTTGTATGGTACACCAGTGAATACAATGAAAATATATATTCAAGGAACCAAAACGTTTTAATGCAAGAAGATTGCTCCATGCATACAATGAGAATATTGGATAATTAAAGTAGTAGTCATGTTAGTTAAATATGTTCTAACATTTTAATTCACCTTTCTTTTTTTCCCATGCATGTCTATGTTTAATGTCATTTATAATTTTACTGTTAATATGTTGATATTGCATTGCAACTTAAGAGGATAGTGAATATTATACAGTTAGGGCCAACTTCAGATTTTTTTTTAGGTTTATATTATTAAATTAAAATTGGAATCATACATAAAATGACACATAAAACCTAGTGAGAAACACAATTTTTAACAATTAGCTTAATTTATAAATAAAACAGTAGATGGTTAAAACAATATTTCTGGAACAGTGTGTGAATAAGAAACTAAATATAATTTTTTTTAAATCATATTTATGTGATTTTGGATGCTTTCAGAAAAAAGACAATGAAAACCATATAACAGTAATAATGTTCTTTAGAACTACAATCTGGAATAAAATTACCTTCCATCCATATTAAGAATAAACTTAATAATGATATCAAGTTATACATTATGCTTCTCAACTAACATTTTTAATTAAAGTATCTAAAACAAGCAGTACTAAATAACTCACTTAAGTATTTATTATGAAGTCTTAAACAAAAAGGTTAACGTTTAAGCTTACTTAACCCATCATTTAATGAGATTCCATTGAAAATTCTGTAGATTACCTATAGATTTTTAAAGACTAATGTCTGAAACCTGTACAATACTGAAAGTTTAAGTTTTTTCTTGAAAAATGACCTTTAAGTGTTTAAATACATCTTACCTTCTTTTCTTTTTTGCCAAAACTTAAACCTGGGGTGTCTTTTTCAACCAGAATACAACTGATTCCTTTAGGACCAGGGCTTCCTGTCCTTACCATGATGACATACAAGTCAGTATCTCCCCCTCCACTAATGAAAGCTTTGCTTCCATTCAAAATGTAGAAGTCACCATCACATCTTGCAGTTGTTGCTAGAGAAGCTGCATCACTACCACTACCTTTGAAAGGAACAACAGCAAACGGTGAATTTTTCCTTTATTTAAAAACAAGACTTAATTTTCAGTGACATCACACTCAAAAATTAACATACAACACAGTTTAAAGTGCTCCCACAAATAAACAAATTGGTTAAGTTTTCAGAAAATGGTGAAAATATTTTGGGTGATATATTAACTGAATTTTTATCTTTCTTTCTAACACTTTTTTTGAAATCTGTTTTGCAAGTATCTTTGAATAATAGCGTTGATATTTAAATAATCATTAATATTTAGTATTTTTACCAGATGTTTTACTTGAAGTTGAAGTACAATGAAATCAGCTGTTCTGTTACTCTGTGTAAACAACAAATTTATATTTAGTAACTTACACTGTACATGTACTGTAATCATTAAGCAGGGTAAGAGAATATTATAAATAAAACTGCTGAAATATGTGCGAGATAAACCATGGTTAAAAATATCCTGCTGATTTGAAAAAAAAACTTTTTAGAGAACAAAACGTTATGAAATGAATGTCCAAAAGTATTCACTTTAAATAGAAACATAAAACAATTTAATTTAGTAAAAAGTTTGAATACACACACATATATATATATATATATAAATAATGGTAACATGTTTATGCATTGCTAATAATATAAAAGTACCTTTAACTTTGAACAAGGAGATTTAAGTAACTTTAAAGAGAAAAACTAACCATTACAATTATGCTACACTTTCTAGAATTGATCAAGTTTTCAAGGAACTTTAGCCAATATGAAATTAATTTCCAATTCTTAAAAATATTATATTTCTTATGTTTTATGTAACATGTACATTTGTATTTTTATTCACACAAAAATAACTTTCAAAATAACCATTTATTTCACATTTATTAGAACTACTGGAGAACCCAAATACATGTCACCTAAACCTTACCAGGCTCAGTCAAACAATAAGATGCAAACTTTTCCATGGAAGCTAAAGAAGGAATCCAGTGCTGTTTCTGTTCTTCAGAACCAAACTGTTCTATCATCCATGCACACATACTGCAAACATAAATGCAAAATAAAGTATTACAGTCCTATTTCTTTTGAAAACAGAGTATACTTTTAAATATATCATCTGAAATCTTACCTACATCGAAAAGTAAATGACATACATGATTCCTTGTTAGCATTTGATTCTTTATAATTTACTTACCCAGCCTGCTTATTATTTCTAAAACTCAGCCAACAGAAGAATTTTTAATTAATTAATTATTGTAGCTATAGCAAGAGGGAATCCTCAATAGCCATGGCACTTGAAATTCTTTTAGGAAGGATTGGGTGTGGTCAAATACATCAATAAAAAGGGTTAGACCTCCTGAATCCAAAACTGTAATTAGATCTCAAATCAGTCAAGAGATGACAGAGCTATGAGCTAAATGTTTGTACTTAAAAACTCAGAACCATTCTATGAGCCACTATGCTGTGGCTAATAAAAAAATGATAAATTACTGAGTATTAGCACATATACCTGCACCTCACGTGACTTTTATTTCTTCTTTGGTTTTACAAGGATGACAGGATGGCATACATATGCATCATTTGCAAGGAATGTTTATGGAAAACTGACAGTCAGCTAAGGTAGCTGTGATACACACAGAATTAAATATCACTTTTGTTTAGATTCAGCTTCCTAGTAAAAAATTGAAATAGCTGCTAAACACACTTTGTCTGATTGCTTAATCTTTTAAACTCTATCTTTAGGGGTTACATGCAAGTTTCTTCAGCAACTTTTATCGAAGTTGGTTTAGCCCATTTCTCACAATTTCGGATGTCAAGACATCAGACTGACAACTCTGATTTGTATATATTATAGACATTGCTAATTTATATTGTAATAATTAAATGATTTTTATTCCATTCTAGTTAATTTTGTATGACATTTTTATCCAACACAAACAGTACCAACAGTTATGATATATTTGGTTGCCTACCTCAAGATACATTTTGAGTAACAGATAAATATTTTGCAATTATTTTATCAAATCATATAATATACAGTATATGAGAAAGAAAATATGAAACAGTTTAAAACTTCATAAGCTAACAAATTAATTGAAAGAAAACAAAACATTCTGAGTAATAAAAGTATATTCCACAGTTCAGTTGGAGACAGTGTGAATAAGTATAAAATAACATAAATATTCTTGCTCTGCATAAACCTGCATTTTGTATCAATTTAGAGATGTGCAATAAAATTAACAACTTTCTAATTTTCATCAGCCAACATCAAATTGTCAGTAAAGCATCCATATGATTTACTTAAAAACTATCTATTATAATAATACTCAGTTTAGTCTGTCCTGAAAATATGCTTGCTACTTACTATCTAAATGTGCATGCATGTGTACTTCATTTTAATGGATGTAAACAATATGTGGATGGAAATATACTTTAGCAGACATTTTGTACAACATATTAAGAGCATCTAACACAGAAAAACACTATAACTTTATTTATTGATCACATTAATTACAGCAAAGTTTATACCTAACTAAATAAAAAGCAAAATATGTATAAAAGTTACAGTGTTAATTTATCTCTTTATTGAATACAAGCCATATTTAATAAAGGTTTAACTAATCTTAGGCCTAAGACAAGTGGGCTTATCAATTTTGGAGTTTGCGATTAGAATTATTTCGTATTATTCTAGAAATCCTGTATTTAAAGAAGTACATTTACAATAAGGATACTAATTTGAATGCAATGTTTTATGGGTCTTTGCCAGTAAATACTATTTTGTAATATTTAAAACAAAAAATTGGCAAGTTACATAAAACAGGAAAACAAAAGTTGGTCCTCAAAAATAAGGAGTAACTTCCACAAAATATTGTTCATACAGTAGACTGCAGTATAGGCACATACCATTATGCCATAAGTAAGCAGTATTTAAAATATCACTGCCTCTAAGCATAGGAAAATAATAATAACAATGTATATGTTCTTTTTTATATTTTCAAACATATTATTGCCTGGAATGGGCCTTATGTCTACATCTGCTGAAGTGTGTGTACATATGCATTTAGTTAGTAAGGTGTGCATGCATTTTCAAGACAGACAAAAATTGAGTATTATTATAACAGATTTGTATCTTTACTCACTATACTTCATTTTTCTAAGAATTTACGAGTGAAAGTAAAGATGAAAGAATAATAATATGTAAACCCTGCCATGGCTGCCACATCCAGTGCTGATGAGGCCTCTCACCAAGTACTATAGTTGTGTTGAACATAGGCCTAATGATTGACAAAAACTGTAGAACTATTACATTTTAACCTCAATAAAGCCAAATATTGTTCTTATGTATGGTAATAATAAATAGAAAAAAATATTATAATTGAATAATTTGAAATAATCAAAATTCTTCTAAGGAGGTGTAGGGGTAACCTCCTTCCTTCTTTTCAATCATCCCCATTTGTTCAATTCTTCCAAAGTTGTAAGCTGATAACCTTAATCATCAGTTTGGTTATTTAAATTGTGTCTACTTATTTGTCCACTTCATATTTTAAATACAGTTAGAAATTTAATAAACATCAAATAAGCTTAAATATGAAAAAAATCAACCAATGCCACTGTGAAGTAAATGAAACCTGAGTTCTAAAATTGTCTGTAAATATAGTCTCAAACTACAAAGTCATCTACAGATTATGAAAGTGCATATAAATTAGCTAACATTTACCTGTGAATTTTCATATGGTTCTAGAATTATAAATAGTGAAATAAACAGGTTCTGTCTCGTATAGGAAAGCAAATGAAGTTTATCAGGCTTATAAAACATCTCCAATACTTGATTGGTAGCTAGAGGTAAGAGACCATTCTTTCTGAAGAGAAATCTTTATTAGGCAAAATCTTTAATGGTGTAAAGTCAAAGGACATAACATTTTGAAGAAGGAAGTTTTCAATGTTTTCTATAGAAGTGGAAAAACTCACACAGCTCAGCATTTGTAAAACATTAGGCTATGAAAAACATACCAAATCAAACAGGACCAACACTCCCTCCATAAAAAAAGGCTATGATTATGAGTCTTTTGATCCGAAAAACCATTGTAATAAAACTGAGTACATCTCTTAGTACTGTTAACAAAATAAACAATAATTTCACATTGATGAAAGCTCACATTAGTCAAAGGTTCACAAGTTTTCAGCCACACCTTAAAATCAATGGCTATTGTCGTGAAAACAAAAGAAGGACAAAAAAACTCATTACAATAACCACATTCCACCAAATCCTCCAGTGCAGTCTTTGTGCCTATGGTCTGCTTAAATGTGTGCTTCGAAGTCCTACACTCAAGATAATAGGTAATTTATTTAAGATGCACAAGAGAAGTGGGACAACATTAACACAGCAGTTTTCCAAAAAGCCTGACTTCATTAGAAATAACATGAAGATATTGTTAAGAGGCTGAGGAATGAGGAAGAGCATAATTGCTGGAAAAATACAGTCTTCAGTGCTACTATGTCAAACTTGATTATTGTTTCTAGAAAGAAAACAAAAATACTGGAAAATGTCAATAATCTTTGGTGTATGCATTAATCACCATAAAAACACAGAAATTAAACAAAATTTACATCAAACTATACAAGATGGTCCAAACCTTTACTTACTGAAGGCCAGATTGTAAAAGATAGAAACTTTAGAGAAAAATAACTTGCTACTTTTTTGACTTACTGGAAAGGGATTTTCCAATGGAAATTTATTTGTGAGTAAACTTTTTTTTTTTCGTAAAACCAAGAGTAGTTTAAAAGCAGAATCTACTTGGTTAATCTCTGACTTTAGTTTATGTATAAGCAAGTTCTCTTTCATATAGAGGCTCTACTCATCACTGTTGACTGTTCTGCTGCTTTATAATAATATACCTCAAGCAATGAGGGGGGGGGGGGTGACTCCTCATTTCTAAAAAACACTTGAATAAAGTAAGTTTGTTTGTTTTTTCATCTACAGTGTGCTGAACAGCATTTGGTTTAGTACATAGTTTTAAATTTGGAGTTGAGGTTTCAATTTATTTTTTCAGTGAAGTTACTTTTCCTTGTAAGTTGTACTTAATAGCTTCTTTTCTGGTATATAGTCCTATTTGGTATCTTATAATATCTTTGTTTTGAAACTTCAGTAAGAATTATGACTTTATAAAATACATAATATATATGAATAATAAATAGCTAGCTTTATTTTGTTTTACAAAAATTATAATTGTAATTTTAGATTTTATCAGACTGGTTGTACCATTTGGCAACTCTGCCTTTCTGCTCTAAGTTTCATCTAAATTAAAACAAGGTGGGACTTTTTTTTAATGTGATGGACCAAATACTATTTACTTAATATTTAGCCAACAGTGCATGTGGTTGGTCCATTATATCTACCTTGTATTGGAGAGTGAATGTCGTCTATAATTCCAAATTTCCTACATGTATCTACATGAAATGTGGCAATATTTTAGTAAAACATACAATCTGCTGTACACAAAAAATCACATGTAATACAAATGTAAATATAGCCAACATGTGTCTGGGAACTGATGACATCAGTTTGATTCAGACTCTGACAAATCGGAGTGCAAGATCATGTTTATATGAAAAACAAAACCCTTTTGTCCATCATACAGTTTGCATATTGCAATTACAAAATCTCTAGAACATCTGAAATGCATATCTAAAGTATTTTTCAGTATCCCTTAATACTGTATCTGGTATTACTCTTCACTGCCACAAACTGTCACTAACCCAGCAATGTAGGATAAAATGAGTAGTTAATATCTATGACATTAAATACATAATATGGTAAATGGCCCTCTGCCAAAGTTTGTGGCATGCATACTTTGACCCCACCACCACCTGTGCACATGATTAAAATGAGGTTTAATGGTATAAAGTGTTGTAACTAGTTCATGTCCATTTAAATTTGCAATATCTGACATTTACTAAAGATAAGTCTATTTCTAATGTTAATTACGTATATTGTTGTAAACATTTTCTAATTCAGTTTAGAAAAGCTGAAAAATTACATTTGAAATATTTTAGAAATAAACTACACATAAATTTCTTGAATTAATGTAAATATTCAAAGATATTATCTCATTTTTTTAAATTTTAAAGTTTCAGTGCCTCAATTTTTGCTACTCTAGTCAATAACATAAGGCTCAAAAGAATTGTTAAATATTGAAAAAATTATACAAAAGAATTGTTTATATAAAACAACAGTCCATAGAAGCTTTTACTCTTGAAAAAAACCAAGTAAATTGTTTAGGCTTTTTAAACTTTTAAAACATGCATTTAAATACAGAATAAAATTCTTATACAATGCCAGAAAAAGTAATCAATGAAGTTAAGCAACTTAAAATGACAAGTTAAAAACTTGTATCACATTTATTTCAATTTAAAAACTTTTTTTTTATTACAGAACAACCAGATGAGGTAATCTTCAACTGTTCAAAGCACATTCTAAGTGACACTGTAAAGAAAGTTTAGCTTATGGCTTAAAATTAAATATTACAAACAAGTTGAAGTTTGCAGATTATAGAAGATCTGAGCAATTTTTTGCAATCATTCTCACATTAATCCCTTGGATCCAAATGTGTTCAGTCTTTTAGCAATATTATAACTAGAGATTGGTGATTAATTGTATTTGGTAAATGATTAATCAACAACTCCATTAAGCAATTACACAAGCAAAAAACAAAATGTTTGCAGCAGGTACAGCCAGCCAGTTGCTTACTCTCAAGTTATAAGTTTAAAAACAAAAAAATGTTGGAGATGGGTGCTGCCAGCCAGTTGCCTTCTCCCTAGTCAGAAAAAAATTACTGACAGTGGCAAGTATCCTTAACAGGTTTACCATAACAAAGACAGAGCATGCAAGTTTGGTGGCAGTGGAAATTGAACCAAAGACGCTCAAATCACCAAAGCTAAATTAACTTGAAGAAAATAAAATTTATAAGGTTGAAATTGGGCACCAGCAACAGCCCATTATGTGGGATTGTATTAATTTGTCAAAAAATTGATGTCGCTTTTTTTAGATGAAAAAACCCGAACAACTTATATATAAAAACATTTATTAAATGAAATAGTCTCCATTCTTATGCTTTTTCATCTTACAATCAGATTGTTAATGCCCTGATTAAAGAAATCACTTGGTTTTGAAGCAAAAAACATGTTAACGTCCTCTTTAATGCTTTCCACATTCACATATGTTTTCCCATTAAGATGGTGTTGCAGCAAAGAAAATGATGGTGCTATATCTGGAGAATATGGTGGGTGGGGAAGAACTTCCCAACCAAACTCCATAATCAAACGTGCCACATGTGGACATGCATTGTCATTTGTCATAGAGAAGAACACCTTTCAGATAGATGAGTGAAAGGTGTTTCTGATGAAGGGCTTGATTTAAACATTCCAGTTGCTGACTATAGATCTCTGCATTGACAGTCCACTGTGAATTGAGGAGTTCAAAATGAATTACTCCTTTTATGTCCCAA
>NW_013665935.1:665223-675580 GCF_000517525.1 Limulus polyphemus
TAGATGTTTACACATTGTTTCATGAGAGACATGCAATTTCAGAGCCATTTCACTAGTGTATTGCCTTGGGTTAGATTCAACAAGTGTCTTCAAAGCATCAATATCAATATCGGCCACTGTCATCACAGTTTTTAAGGCCAAAGTCACCTGAATGAAATTTTCTGAACTATCGTTGACACTTACGAACATTCAAACATTTCCATAAACTTCTTTGATATTCTTTGTGGCTACAGAGGCATTGTTTCCCTTCTTGTATTCAAAAACCATTAAATGCTGAATGTGTCTTGTCGTGTGCCATCACCATAAGGGATTAGAGTATAGTAAACTTTACATATTATATAGGCTACACTAACGTGACATTTAGGTGGATCATTTAACTATTATACGTGATGTACGTTTTGGGGGGGGGGGGTAAATGAAAGTGTTCCAAAACGTGACACTAATTTCTTGTCGACCTAATACTTACAACACCTAATACAAACAAGTATAACAGCAATATTTTGATTACTTGGATAATTGGAATAATAAAAAACAGTAATAATATGGAAACATTGTATGTGATTAGTTGATTATTTTCATGACAATCAATTTATTCATAATTTTGAATTAATTAATCAGTCATTGGAATAATCAAAAACTGATATTGAAAAATAGATTTAATCATTATTTTAATTGATTTCTTAGTTGATGTGACACTGATAAATGGAATCACTGTTCATAGGTAATTGATTAAATCATCCATATCTAACTAGAGCTCAATTTGTGGTATAACACTAACATCTTATACTAATTATAATCCTGATTACAAATATTAGAACTTATAAGCATGGTTTGAATGGTGTTTTGTAGTTAATTTTGTTAATACTTTTGCTGCTAAGTCTATGTACGGAAATCATCATATCTAGGCTAGTGTTACTCATAGTTTTGCTTGTGATAACGCACAAAGCACTTCTTTGGACACAGATGTGGTCTATCTGTGCATCCTGTGCAAACATAACTGGAGCGATGACGTTTTACAGGACCACTGCAATGCACAGTCTCTATCCTTTTCTTCATAGTCCACCAGATGTCTGACTCCAACCCCCCTCTCCACTTCATTCCCTTTCTTCCCACGTTTATGACGTCTTCGGGTGTCATCTCTGCAGCTTTGTTTGAGGCCATCAAAGAGGTTATGTTTGAAAACTTGCAGACTCACTTTCTTTGTCCCTTTTGGCTGGCATAAACTGCACAAGATGTGGGCATTTACTTGGTCACTTTGATAATCCAGTGGTATACTTTCTTCCACCACTTTCAAGTTTTGTGGTTGTGCATACTATAGTATCCCACCATCTGGTTCATGTGATCACAGCCATTCATCGATATGTTGTAGTCATCCACAACTTTTGGCTTTATGATGGTATTTGCTCCTGCTCCCTTTTGAATGGTTTGCACCAAAGCTTTGGTTGAGACCAACACACACTGCTTTTTTGCCATTTTGTTCCTCCAACCAATGCACAGTGTTTTGTTTCTTGAGTCCAAAAACCACCTCACCTCTTGATGGTCAAGTTTCAGACTTTTCACTTCTTCAGGAAAGCTGACACAATTGATGACGAGTGTGCCAGTGTAAATGAGGCTGGATGTTCTTAGATAGTTTACAAAAACTGCTGAAGTGTAGTACCAGTCGGTCAACAACTGATTATCTGGCTGTAGGGGCTTCAGAAAAGTGTCAAAAACTTTGACAGTATGAGCAGAGTTTTGTATCAAGGTCAGGGTCGTATGCTGTGTCCTTTCTAAAATAAATTTTCAAATTGATAACATAGCCCATCAGTGAATCACAAAGCTTAAATGTCTTGGTGTATTTTTTGGGCATGCCTGCATTGAACTGCTTGTGCTTGAATCTGTTTTTCTACCCAATAACCATCTCATCAATACACACATTTTCATACAGATAGAAGGCAGCCTGAAACTTTTTCAACAACTTCTCCACAAATGGCTCAATCTTTGCTTTGTCTTCAGTATCTGGTTTGCAGACATAAGGCATACAGTGGTACATGATCTCAAACCTGTCCCTAGCAAACACCTGATGGTACCAGGGTGTGTAGAGATATCCAGCAGTGGACCAATAGTCCCTGATCTTGGGTCAAGGGTCCAAACCCATAGCAATCAAAACTGCTGTAAATTTCAATCATTCATAGTAAGTAACTGGCATCCATGAAGCAAATGATGATAATTTTGTTAGAGGATTGTTTTTGTCCAAAACTTTTGCTGCATATGCATTGATGCTAGAAATCAAAATGACCACTATCTCTTCATCAAGAAAAGCTTTGAGGAAATCCAGTGGTGAATGGATTTTATCCAAATCCAACTTAACTTTTCCTTGTGGCTCAGAGAATGAAAAGTTCACATCACTCTCTCCTTTTTCAACTACTCTTCATGATACTTCATCTTTACCATTCTCACAATCTCCTCCTGCTCCTACAAGTGTCCTCTTCCTCTTGTTAGATCTAGATACAGAACCTGCCTTCCCTTGCCTTTACCTCTACTCACACCAGAAAGGCCTGCCACTTTCACTAGATCTACCCAAGTCAGATTTCTCACTTTCAAAATCACCATCAAGATCACTGGGAATAAAGTAATTTTCCTGGCTCAGTAGTTCCTCAAATAACTTTCTAGCTTGCTCAGAAGTAAAGCAACATGGCCTACCAGAAGTAGTGGGCATGGTCATTTTCTTTGTTTCAAAATAGGGGTTCAAAACACTCACGTAAACTCACTAAAAACACGTCTTTCTTCTATCAACTTGGTGCTCATATTAAAGATATTTCATTAACAGAAGTAGTTACAGTTTTATAATGAATATATATCGTAAACAAAAACAAGACCTACAAGCTGATATATCAGCAACTCATCCAAGTAGAAAAATGAATGTGTTGATACATTGGCTGCTCATCCAAGTAGGAAAATGAGTGCACCAATATATTGGCTACTCAGAGACAAAGAGTTAACTGCATCTACTACATCTGAAGTCAACCTGTTCCCAAGGCCAACTACCCTGTTAGAAAAATAAAACTGTCTTAACTGAAGACAACTTCTTCCCTGCCAAAATTTATATTTGTGTCTCCCCATCTCACCATTAAAAACAAAAAGAGATAATGCATCAAAACTATCAATTCCTTTAACAATCTTAAACTCCTTAATCAGATCCCCCTCTAATTCTTCTTTTTTATAAAGAGAATACAAGTTTAAAGACATTGACTATTCTCATATGACAACCTTTCCACCAAATGTATCATACTAGTAGCACTCCCCGGAACACTTTCCAATAATTTAATGTCCTTTCTAAGAAAATGATCTCAAGCCTGAACATAGTACTCTAAATATGGCATAACCAATGACTTATACTATGGCATTATAACCTCTATATATGTGTATTCAGTATTTATGTAGACACAACCTAAAAATCTCTAGCAACAGTACATTGCATGGATGGTTTAAGAAACTGATGAACTAAAACACCAAGTACTTTCTCTTAAAATTACTCTCATCAAAAGCTCTACTCCCATCCTAACATTTTATTGTTCATTTTTAAATTTTCAGCCAAACTATTTTCATATACTTTTTGATTTCCTAATTTCCCATCTGACAAGCTCTCTTGATCTTCTATAATCCTCCAAATCTCCCATCATTGCAGTCAATTAAAATTTCTTATATTTATAATGCTTTTCTTTTATTTTGTCCTTTATACCTTTTGTGAGCTAACCCAATTTTTTACATGCAGCTTCCCTCTTTTGTCTATAAGGAACATTCCTATCTTGAATATTTAGAATAGTAAGAATTTAATTTTTAACTTTTTATCAGTATCTCCAACTAATTCAGTTGCCCAATCCACAGCAGATAATTCTTGTTCCATCTCTTCAAAATTTGCTTTTTTTCAAATTTCGAACCAAAATCTTGTTATTCTTTATTTCCATCAAATCTAATTGATCAATGATCACTTTCACCCACATCTCTACCCTATCAACTATTTCTTTATTAGAAAGTTAATAATAAGTCTAAAATATAACATTGTTCCTATTAGGTTCCCTAACCAATTGTTGAAGAAAAACATCTTGAATAGTTTCTAATAACCAGTCTCCCTGATGGTTTGACTGTGACATTTCCCAATCCATATGTCTAAAAATTAAAATTCCCCATTATTCTAACCTCATTAACAGTTGAATTATTTATCTCACTGTAGAGTTTCTCACTAATTTCGTGTCTGTAACAAATTCCAGTTAAATCATTCTCTTCTTATAACCACTAACAGAAATCTAACTAGATCCAACTTCATTGCCATTAGCCTTGATAACCTCAATATGAACCAACCGTATCTCACATTTTACATATAAAGCCACTCCTACCCATTTTTAGTGCTCTGTCCCTATTAAACAATGTATAACCTTGTATTTCAAAGAAATTTCTGTCATCAAAATTGTCTACATTTTGCCAAATTTCAGTTATTCACATTATATCAAAATCCTCTGTTCTGATCAGTACTCTAAGTCATCTATTTCATTTTTTATACTTCTAGCATTACAATAATAACAGTTTAGCCTACCATTAAAATTACTTTTGCACTTTGTTTCTACACTAAAAGTTTCTTTAAATATTAATTTTTCTTCATTTTTCTGGTCCTCACCACTGTCTAGTCCTAGTTTAAAGTTTCCTTATAGTTGAGTTAATAGCCCTTGCAAATGGGCCAGCCCCTACCATACTTAACTGCAAACCATCCATTCCAAAACTGGTCCTGCAAATCAAAACAGCCAACTTGCTTATCCTTACATATTAACGTAAGCCTAACATTCAGCCCCTGTGGTCTACTTATAATTCCATCCCCGTAGTTTAAGTCTTGGCAGTATCCCTAAAAGAATAAATTATTTTAGCCTTTTCTTGGAATGCCTTTATTATTGCATTGTAATTAAAGATAAGCTATTCTGAGATATCCTTCCCTATATCATTAGCCCCTATGTGTACTACAAAGACTGCATCACTTCTTGCATTTGTTTAGTGCAGCACTTGCTCTGGTGGCTACATCCTCCACCCCTGCTCTTGGAGAGCATAATCTAATTATTTTCTCCTTATTTACCCCACAAACTATCCTATCCATGTGCTATATTAAAAAACCTCCTACAACAATAACCATGTTTTTCATTCCCATCCCTATCTGTCTCTTTTGTTATCCTTCCTTCCTTAAGTTCATCATCTGCACAAATAAAGGCTGAAATCTGTTAGTTAGTAGAAACATATCATTAAAATTAAAATCCACTACTTAAGTTCCTCGTTAAATCCTCTTGACATATCCTGCAGTTTACCCTTCTATTTCTTCATAGTCTCTACCCTATTTACAATAGCCTTCAATTTCTCCTCCAACCTACAAACTCTACATACAACTTGTACAACTTCACAAGTAGATTCTTTAAATGTGCATGCAGGCCCTGAATTCCCAAATAAAACCCAATCCTTGCACCTATTGCACTTAACAAACTGTGAGCACTTAACACTTACACTACTTTAACCATTGCTGCCTGGTAATAAATAACACAGGCCTGCAATGGTTTTATTTTCTTGAAAGTTTTACATGTTCTACAGTAATTCCTGTACACTGAATACAAAAATGATATCCATTTTTCTCTATAACAAAGAGATTTTTTACAAAGTGTCATATGTACTTTTATATAAGTGAATCATTTTCTTTGAAATCAGGTCACATTTTGTTATGCTTAAAATGTTGACAAGCACTGGTTATAGATTTCTTTAGACCAATCGCAATGTGAGAGTTTTATCGATCGATTTTGAACCCATGAGAAATACACCGCTAGTATATAAATGGTTAGTAGGCCGCATGATGTCATTTCTGGATAGTATTTGTTTGTGCGTGCACTTTGACATTATTTTTTTCTTTTCAATATTATTTATTTGTCACTATGGCAACAAGAGGTTGTGTAAATGACCCAAACAAATTCTGTTATATTTGTGGTAAATTTTCTATTCTTATGTGTTACAAAAAAATGGATATTATTTTCGAAATCTGCGTAGCTGAATTATTGAAAATCTGTTATCAAAACCAAAACAACTTTTATGAAATTTAAATTCACAGGCATGTGTAATCAAAACTAAATACAAGCAGCCTACTGATAACAGTTAAGCATGTTAGAGTTAAATATATTTTGTTATTTTGCCCCTTATCTTCTCAATAAAATAATAAGTACATACTTTTAAAAGAAACTATACAGTTAAGTTCTGATTTGATCTTTAAACCAACTCTGATGATTTCACAACTTATAAATCTGTATGTTCAATCTGTAACACCCTATAAAATCTTTAAGGCATTATTCACCTTTAGAAGTACATGGCAGTAAATCAGTATATCAGGCTCAAAAATAAATTTCAGACTTAATTTAAAAGGGGGGAAGAAAAAATGTTTAGAAAATTAGATTTATGCATTATTATGTAAATGAAAATTCATTAGGTGGATGAGAGAAATCCCCTTTCACTGTTGTAAAATATGAGTATCTCTACTTATACTGATAAAGTCTACTTTTAATGAAGATAATTTTTTGTCAATAGCTTTTAGTGACAGGAATAACAAAATGAATAATGTGAGGTAAAATATGTACATGTAAGATCATATGAAGTACATAAAAAAGCCCATTAAATTATATTTATATATAGATCTCTACTTTTCAATATTGTACTTGCTGTACAAAATTAGAACTTTATTAAAATAACATCATTTGTATGTTAATGTTTATTACGAAGTTCTTAATTAACATTAACTTCTGATAAAAGCAAGCTACCCACATAGATTAGAACTAAAAATAAATCCAGTAATGGGAGTGGCTACTTGAATATACTATCTTATTTATAATGATTAGAAAGCATTATTTCATTAGTTCACTCCTGTTGCTGTTTACAATATTTTCAGCCATAAACCAATAATATCTCACAAGGTAGATTCAAATGAACTTAGATTATAGAAGAAATTCTTTTATAAAATTTTATATCTTTGGTGAAAAGTAATAAAACAGAAATTTATATTTATAAATGCAAAAAGGGATGTGCAAAATAATATAAATACAACATAAAATTAGTTCACAAAAACATTGTTAGGCTGATTAGAAATTTTGCTAAACCAATACTAATTTAGTAATTCTATTACAAAACTACTTTTAGCCTTTTTTCACATTATGCACATTTTGATGGTGATAACTCCTTACCAAAGCCCAAATGGCAACCCTGTAAAAAACATTGTATCTGCACAACAATAAGACAACTGAGAATACATACTAATCTGTTGTTAGCTGCTATTAAAACAAACTACTTACTTGTGAATGCTCATGTAAGCCGTAGTGCTAACACAACCACGAGAAAGAGCTTCAAAAATGATAGAAGAGTCAAGTCTTGTAAGTCCTGTACCACCATATTTTTCTGAAACATATATAGCCCCAAATCCCAGTTGAGCTGCTTTTTGCATAGTTTCTTTAGCAAAATATTCCTACATCCAAAGAAAAGTATACATTTTCAAGCAAAGATAAGCTGTCTCCTATTCTGGCTAAATATAGTAAGTGTTACAAACTACCTCACAACAGTGTTCAATCATACTTATGTTATATAACTTAAGCTTCTATAATAAAATATGAACATTTATTTAGTGTTTTTTATTGTACTTTCAAAAAAAATTAAATTTTTGGTGGACTGTTAAGAAGCACTGTATTTTATTATGAATGTGTGACTTATAATTACATTCACAGGAAAATAAAAACTTTTTATTATGATTATCCATTAACTACAGGGCCTTTATTGGTATTTTTTTAACCTTTTTTACTTTAATTATAATCCTGGGAGGCAATATCAGCCACCTAGTGATGTAATGACCTATGTAATGATATAGGGGCCCCTGAAAGAAAAATAATACATATACTCCTCAGAAGTGATGGGGTGACTGAAGAATGGTGACCAGAAGGTGTAGAGAAAAAGATGAATGTGTGAAGAGAGTTTACATGCTCACTAGGAGGAGTTCATCCAAAGGCTGTCCAAAAAGAAATGTAAGAAATAAAAAAAGGGGTGAACTGAAAGCGAAGAAAAGGGAAACAGTCTGTGAGCATCCATATCCTGAGACAAACATGTCAACAGACCCATCCCATAAGAGAAGAAGGAAAGAAGTCCATGAAAAAAGTGGGGACCCAGAATAGGGACAGACAAAGGTGGGAATCCTCCAAGGGAGAGGTTCATGATAAGGCATACTGAACAGCCCAATAGGACACAAGAGTTGAGCTAGGTGCAAATGGTCCAACTGGTAAGATAGAAGAAAGGGAGATAGGAGAAAAGTATGATGTACCTCCTGAATGGTTGAAGTCCAATGAAGAAATTATCAGTCTAGGGAGAGGTAGAGATAAGTGTGGTGGAAGAGGATGTAAAAAGCATACAAAGGAAAGATATCAGAACAGTAGTAAATGTATAAGTAGAAGAAAACAAGTAAGGAGATAAAGACAGTATAAAAATCATGAAGGTCAATAGCTCGAATGTTGCAGCATGCATGAAATTGTGCTAAACATCTTTAAGGTCTGAGATGGGCAAAGGGATTGGAGAAGGAGGACCAAGGAGAAGAACAGATCATAACAGAATAAAGAAGATAGGAGAAGAATCATCCCTTGGTACCAGCAATGGCTGAGACAGAGAATCCATTGAGAAATAGGCATATGATCATGAGAAAGAAGCTATTACATAAATGAAACAGTATAAAACCTAATCTCAAGCAAGGAGAAAAGAAAAGATTAACCCAAGAATGGTGGATTAGAATGTGAGAAAATGAAAAATAATAAAGAACACAGGTAAATGAGATGGAAAGGAACAAACCTAACAAGGAAATCAAAAGAGATTGAAAAGTGAAGGTCATTTCACAAATGGCAAATAAGTTGAATACTGTAGTCTAAGTTGTAATCCAAAACACACTGAACAATGGCTACAATGACCCTGACAGCTAATGAGCTTCCAAAGTCACAGCAGAAATAAGGTCTAAGTGTGAATAATGTCCCACACTCGGGACTAAGTATAAATCACCACCACTGAGAATTCATGATAGAAAGAATTACATCTTTTCAAACAAATGCTACAGATATCAAAAAGTAGAGTTTTGTTAACAATACTATTCTCAATAGATTGAACACAGATGAGACATTCAAACATGTCTGTGCTCTACAGTGTTGAGGAAAGAAATGAAGATTCACAAGTGAAAACACATAGGGTGAAATAGTGTGCATGGAGGTGTGTCGTCCTTCTATTGGTGGTGGGCTATGTCTCATGATACCATCATGTGGTAGCACAACTCATGTAAAATCATGTGAAATTAGGTGGGATTGTCTCAAGGTTAGTAGCATAAAAATCTCATCTCTGGCAGATGTGCAAGGAGATAGCTAATCTGTATGCAGAGGTTAGTTATCCTCTCAGAAATAAAGCATTATACATCTACGCTTTTCCTATATTAGTGGGTATATGTATAATTGAAATATGATTATTAATGTTCCCATGCATGCCGTATTTTCCATTTTACTCAGCAAAAAACCTAACAGCTGACAACAGACAAAGAATATAGCAAAATAGAATTCATGTTTCAGTGTTTCACATCTTACAAATCAGACTTTTATAAACATACATCTTCATTTTACTAACTTTATAGACAAAAACTCTGAGTCTGTATACAGTACTTTTGTGCTTTGTCAAAAAAATAACATAAGAACATTACAGATTTAAGCTTACAGAAATTATTCAAACAATTAGGTCATAAGAGTATTTTATTTTCCACAGTTCATTGCTAAACAAAAGCAAACAGCAAATTCTTAAAAGTTATATTGTACTTTTTGTATGTGCTTTGTGGGATTGTGAGGAGACAAGCAGATATTTTAAGCAGGATAAGTGGATTTTTTCAACATTTTGTCCTTTGGAAAATAAGTTTTTTCCCATGATTCCACAGCCCTGCTGAAGCCTAATGAAATATTGAGCAATAATTACATGTATATTATTGATTGATAGTTGTTTTGGCATATCGAAAATGTAATAACATAACATTTTGTAACAATGTGGGTCCTATTGGTCCATCTTGGCTGTTCCATCTTCTAAACTAAACTAAAACTGTTAAAAAATAAATTAAAAAAAAATCTTAAAGCCTGCCCTTACCATTCATTACTTATCAAGCTTTCTCTTGAACTCACTTAAATTTACTACTTTCACAACGTCCGAAGGTAACCCATTCCAAAAACCAACGTTTCACCCTGTTAGAAAAATCAACTGTCTTAGCTGAAGATGACACCTACCCTGCCAATATTTATATTTGTGTCCCCTAGTC
>NW_013665935.1:675815-696813 GCF_000517525.1 Limulus polyphemus
CCTAGTCCTACTATTCTCACTGTTAAGTATGAAAAAAGATGATGCATCAATACTATCAATTCCCTTTACAATTTTAAACACCTGAATGAGATCCCCCTAACTAATGATCATATAAACTGAAAAAAACATTTTACAGAAGAAAAATAAACAGAACTAAGTGACAGAAAACTACAAAAAATCTGTTTACAGCAGGAAAAGCTTTTTTCAATAAAAAATACCATATAATGGTCTCATTAGGCTTCTCTATCTTAAATAAGGATACAATATATTTAGTCCAAAAATAAAATAAGAACAAATTAGTTAACTGAAACAATGATGTTTAATGTTACATATGTTTAGTAAAATTAAATTTATGTTTTGAGATTTTGTTATTGAAATAAAATATACATATGCATAAGTAAGATTCTTCATGTATTTTACATGCACCTTCATTCAGCATTTAAGCACGTTACCATAAGTTCTCTCATTATCTTGCTGCTTGCAACTCTAAACTACTACACACAACACTAAAAGATCCACTACAGAAGGAAGGTTAAATAGTTGAACTACTAATTGATGTACTTGTTCAATGCACAAGGAAGACATAAAGTGGCCAGATCCAGTCATGATGGGAAAAAGATCATTTCCCAAGGGGCCCTAAGGGTATGTGCAAAGTACTGTGGCAATCCATCCACACACACACACAGACTTTTGTCAAGTAATGATTTAGAAATACCATTGTCACAGGCATAACAAGACTGGATGATCTATATCATATAGTGTCATATAAGCCTATATGTATCACTGCACTGTTTATCATGTAATTCATTGTAATTCTATCCACCACATGAAAGTGCACATTCTCTGTTCATAGCGGAATTTGATATTATATATACACACACACACACATATAATGTATCATTTTTAGAATATGTATATACAAATGTACATGTGTTACATTCTTATTTGTTTAATGTCAATGTCACTATTTATATACCATGCACAAAGTTATGTAAATATCATATATCAGACCTTTCATTAAATATACACTAATTATACTGATTGAGAATGAGTACATCTATTTTTGTAACCACACTAATGAAGACTGTTACCTGTCAGCCAATTTAATCATTTATTTTATTTAACAATTCTCCTATGTGGTTTAACTATTATTAATCACAGAATTAATACTAATATCCAATCATAGCAAACTACCAAAACTAGCAATCAAACTTGTAATAAGCAGAGCTAGTTAATACTTATAAAGATTAGAATACATTGTTCAATGTTCAAAAGAGTTTCTCACCATTAGAATGGCTATGTGACAATTTGCAAACAGAAAGAGTAAATACACTGGTAGCTAGTGCTCACTTTTAAGCAATTACAAACATTTTAACAAATTTATCATGACCAGTCATTTAAATGATATGTATGCCCATGCAATAACTTTTACACTAATTTGGTTGTTACAAAGTAATTTCCTGAAATTGGTATAAGTGTTTTTAGTTTTCAATATTTTATTGTCTTGTGGTTGTTACTTGGCTCTAACATTAAAGAAAGACAAAAAGAATACGCACAACAAACTCTTGTTGTTTTACAACTAAGCTTAACAAAGGGTGTTTGACTGTAACAAATTAAAAAGAAAGGTAATAATAATGATTTTTTGTTATGGGTGTGTTTTACCTGATACTATAATAGCTTTTATATACAACTTTTTTTTCTGTGGTGTTAATTGGCTAAAATTTAATACTAATTTAGAATGTGTTATTTATTTACCATTCCTTCATAAGTATCATTGTTGTAAGTCAAAAAGGGTAAAGGTCCTAACATTGAGCTCCGAGATACCCCACTTCTGACATTAATCCAATAAGAATGAACTCCATTTATAACAACCCTATTCTTTCTTCTACTTGTCTATCTAGTAAGCCAATTTAACTTATCCCCAACACTTACAGAAATAAAATTTTTAACAAGCCTTTAATGTAGCACCTTGTAATTTATATATTCATTTAAAACTTTTTTGACTACATAAAACATAATTCTGGGAAACATGAATGTGCTACACTTTGCAATCATTTTAGTTTATAGTTAATGATGCACTTTTAGGTTTAAAACTACATCACACACATGAGCACAGGCAGCTAATTTCTGGATTTAGCTTTTTCACAAGAGGTGGGTTAGATTCAAAATTTGTTTTAAAGTATCAACATGAAAAAAATTTAGACATGGATGTCATTACACAGAAGTTTCAGCATAAGCACTTCTGACCTTGAGGGTCCTGAGTGCAGACAATGATGATGACAAAACCTTGTCAAAACGTTGTACATTTGCTGTTATGTTAAACTTATATTAACGTTTTTCTTCATTACCCATTCAAGCCATCTCCAGCCATTATTAGTCTCAAAGTGGGTTCCTCATCATCGAATTTTAATTTTTAATGGTTCTGAAGATTTAAGTATCAGTGAACCCTGAAGAACAACTAATATAACTGAATCTTAAATGCTGCTTTATTAGATATTACTCAATGAAAGAATTACAAAAGAAATGAATAAGTGAAAAAACTTAAAACTTCCAACATGACTGCTCTACCAAAACTATTTCACAAAATAATAACATGTAATACCTTTTCATCCCATTCTGCCATGTAAGGAAGAAATTCTTTTTGAGCAAATTCTGTTGCAATTCTTTGCATCTGTATTTGCTCATCATTCAAACCCATGGATGCTGTCAGAGAAAATACATGATTTTCCTTTAAATATTCAATTTACATATATATATATATATATATATATATATATCTTACTAGTAAATTTAAAAATCCACAATTTTATTTTGATTTATTTACAGTAGAATTGTAAATTTATAATAAAACTTACACAAAGTAAACACTCCCATGCATAAATATATTCAACAACATGAATAAATATACTGGTTTTATGATTGTCTTTGTACTTCAAAACACTGTTAATTTCAAATGAAAAGATGAATTATGTCTTTACTGGTCTTAGTGCAAACTGCTGTTAATAAATGACTGAAAATGTACATGGTGGTCTGATGAACCACTTTACATCCTGTTTAGTACTAATAGTATGGTAAAGTGTGAAGAAAACCACAAGACATTTGACCTTACTTATACTGTTAAAACACAGCAATATTTTGGTAATGTTGTAATAGTATGATAAATGTTCTTATGACATGGATGGTGCTTTCTGATTTTTCAGAAAAACAAATAATGTCCAGAGTGTACCAGAACATTATTATAACTGATCTAACGTATCCTATAACAATAGATTTCAATAATTATAAACAAAGGCTTTTCTAATATCATACTAAAACAATCTACAGCACATGTGCTGTCCAACATTATTTCCAGGAACATGATAGTGATTTTGGCCATATTCTTTAACCACTACAATCTCAAAATCTCAATCCAATTGAGCAATTTTAGAATGAATCTGAACATCATATTTGTCATCATTTTGTTTTTTAACAGCCTTAAAACTATTTTTGTTCATACTGTTGAATTATGCTGTCAAATAATACATGTTCAAGCATGTTTTAGAGCCTTTTCCATGTTTTGTTCCAGTTGTTATTGTGGCAAAAGGTGGTTTCACTCAATGTCAGTAAATGTCCTAAACAAACTGGCCAGTCAGTATAATTATTTTTTGTAAAAATTTTTGACAGCTCATGAAAGTAAAAAAATATCGACAGTAAACTGATGAGAAAAGAAAATCTATCCTAAAATCATGCTGATGCTGATTATAAAACTTGAATTTAAGCTAATCTCATAAAAGATCCCTATAATATATTTTAATATCTTACCAAACAGTCAAACTGATAAACCTATAAATCTTCATATTTGCTCTAACTTATTATTTTTATAGTGTATTACATTAGCAACTAACTAATCACTGAGAATTTTCCAACTCTCCTATGACTTTTGAATTATAATTCTGTTAAAGCCTCCAACAGCTCTTTACTCATTATTATCTTGCATGTACATGTATATTGGTAAAGAAACTTCTAATTAATGAAAACAAATTAGCTTCCATGAACATGGATTTTATTACAGTGCCACAATTTGTACATGTAGAAATAAAGTATTTTGGAGGGTTTTTGGCTAAAAAATATCAAATTTGAATTGAAAGGATTTTATGCTTGCATTAACTACAAAAAGACAATAGAATATAAAGCCTTCTAAGCTGACTAATCTTTTAAAGGTGAGGAATAATTTTCTATACATTTTAATTATTGAAGAAAAAGCTATTTAAAAACTTCTTGAGAAAAGAGCTGTTTGACTTGAAGAAATTTACTTTAAAATCTTTAAGAAACTTAACCGAAGGTTTGTGGGAGTTCTAACTATTATTTTTCAGAAGTAATTTGACATTCAAAGAAATTTCTGATGATTGGAAGATTGCTAGTGTAACTTAGTTATATAAAGCAAGGATCTATGAAAGGTAAAGGAAATTAAAAGTCTACTTGTCTTCTGCTGTTTGTAATGTGTTAGAATCTGTATCATAAAATTCATTTCAAAAGTTGGCATTTGATTAATGATTCTCAGCATGAGTATTAAAAGGAATTTTTCTTCAGTGCTCAAATTGCAAATACTTAACAAGGAAAATTCTGTAAATATAATTTTACTCTAAAACATATGTGAATTTAATTACCTTACACATTAATCATTAATTAGGTCAAAATTATGATTTAATAATAACTTAGTATAAAACAAACATTAAGAGCAAACTAAAAACCAACAACTTTATCAATTGTTGATGGTATTAACATATGATACATGGAAAACAAGTACAAATGTAGTAGCTGCATTGAGGTTAAGTCAGTCAGGGAAGACTGACTCAAAAACATTCTCCCATGCTCATGATTTCGCTAACACAGGGAGTATACTAATACTTATCAATGAGAACAGCATTCCCTTCAATTAGAGCACCAGCTTTCATGCCCATATAGTATGTTGTAGCTTTTTGATAGGATTGCCCCTTTTTGGTGAGGACAACCAAAGTGATGGGGTATACTTAGGCTTTCAGGAAGCCTATGATAAGGTGCCTCACAAGAGATTAATTAGTATGCTTAATGCATATGTAATTGGTCAAAACAATACTTAGTGAAAAAAAACAAACATAAGATTTAAGAACAACAAAAGCCCTGTTGATTCATCCACTAAATTCAATTTTAAAATAAATGAAACAATTAAATGCCAGCCCTCCCCATTCAAATATTCATCAAGCCTTCCCTTAACTCTCTTTGCTATATCCTCCAAGTCTGAAGGCAACTCATTCCAAATGCCAATCACTATGTTAGAAAAATGAAAATGTCTTAGATGAAGACAACTCCTACCTGGCCAAAATCTATATTTGTGTCCCCTAGTCCTACCGTTCTTGCCACTATATACAAAAGAACAATTGATGCAGCAACATACACTTAACAATCTTAAACACATCAATCAGATCCCCTCTAACACTTCTTTTTTTTCAAGAGAAAACAATTTCAGAGATCTCAACCTGTATTCTTATGACAATCTTTCCATCTTATATATCATCCTAGCAGTCCTCCTCTGAACCCTTTCCAAGAATTCAATGTCCTTCCTAAGGTACGAAGCTCAAGACTGAACACAATACTCCAAATGAGGTCTAACCAGACCTATACAATGAAATTATAATCTCTTTGTAACTGTATTCACTACTTCTCTAGATACAGTCTTAAATCCTTTTTGCTCTATCTTAAGTAAAAGCACTCTGATTGTTTGGCTTATGAGACTGATCAACTAGAAGATCTGTGACAGATTTATTATTATATATTTATTTTAATATCGATGTTTGCTTGAAATAAATTTATATTTACAGGTGTACATAACTTATACTGTTAAATATGTATTGCAAAACTCCCACCTATTCTCTAAAGTTGTAGAAGATTCTCGAGAGTAAGAATCAACAATATATATGTGTGTGTGCGTAAACTCTAGTGTAGCGTGTTAGTATTGTTACATAATCTGAATTTTCTAGAAACTCTCCATGTGCCTATAAATATAACCAACACAACATGCCAAAAAAGAGAGTATCTATTATTAGTTTGCTACAGTCAGTATGCTATACACTTCAGAGGCTATAACTGTGATTGTTATAACACTTATCAATTGGAAAACTTCAGATATTTGACCAGGAGCATTTACAAAGTTCAAACATTACAATTCATTTAACTTCAGTGGATTCTCATCGGACATTAGTATTTTTACTAAAACATTATATAACTTCACGGTGGAAAACTCTGTGTGTGTGGCTGGTGAATAATGAAGGACAAAGCTGGTTAGCTTCCCATTAAGTGAATTGTACCTACATCAACTCATACTTAACTTGCTCATCGTGAACCCTCAATAAGATGTTGAAGAAGTACTAGACTAGAAAGACTTTATATTGCTTGTAAGTTTGTAAATTTTTTTTAACATAAGTCATTGTGTGTAATAACTATTTGTAATAACTGTTATTGTAAATTGTATTGTTGTTTGTATATTAAAACATATTTGTGTTAAAAAAGAAAACTGTGTGTATCAATCTTGTTAGCAAATATCATAAATTGGAGATATATCAGCATATATTTAAATACTAAATCCAAAGTACAATTTAACTACTAAATCCAAAGTACAATTTAACTACTAAATTTGAAATATCATTTAACTCAATTTCAGGCTATTTGAAATTCTAATATGTAACACACCAAAATCCTTTTCTCTTATAACACTGATAGGGTTATTTCCATGAACATTATAATCTAAATTATGATTATCTATATGCATTATCTTAAAATTTATTGTAACTAAATTCTGCCTGCCATTTATTTGCTCAACTCATCAAATAATCTAAATCTTTTCATAAAGCAGCAGGATCCTTCTCACAGCCAGCAACACCCATGACTTCAATATCAGGAAGTTTAGGTAATTTATTGAGCTTTCTTTCATCCATATCATTGATATAAGTTAAAAAAGGGCAAAGGTCCTAATATTGAGATCTGAGGTACCCCACTTTTGACATTAATCCAGTTGGACCAAACTCTGTTTATAACAACCCTCTGCTTTCTTCCATACAACCAATTAGCCAACTTATCATTAACATCTATACAAAATTTTAACAGGCCTTTTATGTAGCACCTTGTCAAATTCTTTCTCAAAATCCAGATACACCAAATCCAAACTCCTTTTATCATGTATATAAGCAGTAAACTCTTCAACAAACACTCAAAGACTAATAAGGCAAGATTTCACCCTAGTGAAACCATGTTGACTATTCAACAAAATCTTAAACTTTGTGAAATGACTTTGCAAAGCCTCTTTTATCAGACTTTCAAAACATTTTCCCATCACTGATGTAAAAATACTAAGTCTATAATTATTGGGGCAATTTTTATCACCAATGTTAACCAATTTTCAATCTTCTAGGACTTACCCAATATTCTAGGACATGCAAAAAATAGTAGCATGTAGCTCACATATCCATTCCTTAACCTACTTAAAAACCCTTGAGAAAATATTATCTGGCCAAGGAGCCTTATCATTCTTTAATACTTCCCAACATTTTCTTAAGAAATTCAAAATTAATGTGGTCATCTTGTTTGATTTTGTTTCTGTCTAGCAACTATTCAGGATGAAAAATATTGTTTAAATCTTCATAGGTAAAAAACTGAATAAAAAAAATGAAGGATTTAAAAAACCAATCACCTCATGATCATCAGAAATGAGTCTTCCTCAAAGGCTCTACTCCTATCCTAAAATTCTGCTTACTCTTTATGTATTTAAAGAAATCTCTACTGTTAATTTTCAAATTTTTGGCGAGCCTTTTCAACATAACATTAAAAGACATCAAGGGACTTTTTGGTCCATTTAGGGTATCCTATCTGCTAAATTAAAATAAGCCCTAAAAATAATAATAATAAATATCAAAACCAGCCCTTATCATTTAAATATTTATCAAGTTTTCCCTTAAACTCCCTTAAATTAATTGTATCTACCATATTTGAAGGCAACCTGTTCCAAAGGCCAACCACCCTATTAGAAAAATAAATCTCTTAGCTGCAAATTACTTCTACCCTACCAAAATTCATATTTAAGTGTCCTAGTTTTAACATTCCCACCATTAAATATGGAAAAAGATGTATCAGCACTAACAATTTCCTTAACAATCTTAAACACATCAATCAGATCCTCTAAATCTTTATTTTTCAAGAGAAAACAAGTTCAGATATCTTAACTTATCCTCATATAGTAATCCTTTCCATCCCAGGTATTATTCTAGTAGCTATCCTCTGATCCCTTTCCAACAATTAAATGTCCTTTCTGAAGTAAGGAGCCCAAGACTGAACACAATACTCTAAATGTGGACTTCCTAATGCCATATTAAACCAACTCTCTTGATCTTTATATAATCCTCTAAATCCCTGTCATAGCATAGTTAAATGGGCATTTCTCAGTCTGGACGAATGTGAATAATGGAGTCTTTCTGAAGTCTATTTTATGAATTTTGTTTCTCATTATTAATATTCATGATATTTCTAAGTTTGCTGATTCTGTTAGAAATGCTTCTATTATCCAAAATGACCTTGAGATTTATTAACTGGAAAGGCACTCAGAAATTACAACACCTTCTGTGGTATGCTTTTGACTTTTTACAGTAACCTGCAATCTAAAAATGTACACCAAACTTTCTCTCACCCTCAAAAATGGAGGTCTAGTTTACAAGATCATCTTACTATCTAAATGTGTACTTGAGTTTTTCTACTATTACAACAATACTAATTGATGTTCATTGTGACTTGAGCTTTGCCCTACATTCAATAAATGTTAACAAATTGGTCCTAGGTACACACACAATCTTTGTACCAAATTTGAACAAAATTATAGGAAATCTTTAAGTTATAGTGTTCATAGACATACAAGAGTCCAGAATGTAGGAAGTGAATTTTAATTTTGAGAATGTAAAGTTACATATTTCAGGTACAAAAACTTGAAAAGCAATCCTTGTGTGATAGGAATATTGCTGTAATGTAAAAAAAAAAAAATTAGAAAGGATTGCTAAAAAAATCCTAAAGTGTTTAACTATTGGGAAAAAAAAGTTCTTGGTTCTATTTATAGGAATTTTTAATTTATAAATAAAGTAAAACAGTAAAAGACAGCATTTTTTTGGATTACTGTATGCAGTTTTGATTGCCTTACTGTAGGAAGGACCATTAACCCTATGTGCATGGGTAGAGGTCAAAGTTGCACATGCCACAATATTTTACAGGGTGTCATTCAGCATTGTATTATGTATTTGACATCAGAGTTACCAATTATTAATTTTACTCTACATTGCTGATTTAGCAACAGTTCCTGGTAGAAGAGAGCAAGTACCAGATAACAATATACAGAAATACTGAAAAACTGTAGATATGCATTTTGGAGATTCTAGAGATTATGCAAATACAATATGCAAACTGTACAACGGACAAAGGTACTTTTATTTATCAGGTAAGCATCACTTTGCACTCTGAATGGTCAGCGTCTGAGTCAAACTGATGTCATCAATTCACAGACATAATGAGTACAAATTATTTGCAATTATTCAAACTATGTAAGTAAATGACATAATGTCATTTCAATTCTTCATTATTTCGATTCTCCTCCCTCCTGTCCTTAAAATTATTTTCCTGTACTGAAAATACATTTCCGATAGATATTTCCCTCCAAAAAATGTTTCCGCATGTCTCAAGCCTTGAACTCCCACATATCCCATGATCAATGTGGTTCAACTGTGTCTCACACGTAAATCATCATGCAACAACACTCCACTAATAGGAGTGTGATACACTCTCCTGAAGCATATGACTCCCTCTATTCGATTCTACCGAACTATCACTTTGAGATTAGGCAGAAAAGAAAACTCCCCAGTTCTCAGTGGGGAGGAAAGGTGGGAAGTGTGAAAGGAGGTAACTACCTATTGAAAATCTATTTTCAGTATAGGAAAGTAATTAATTTCCAATACGGAACATTACCTCTGCTCCCATGTATAGCTAGAATCCCACATTGAATAGGTGGAGGGATGGTTGCAAGGGATAGAAATAAGTATCCTAATGAAAGCATCATAATGTATGAACCCTGTTAGGAGAGGAACACAAATGGGAGACCACACCACTTCTGTAACAGGCATACTCTGCACCCAGTGTGGAAATAGGTGTTGCATACACTGGCAGAAAGTGAGAGGAGCACAACCATAGCAGAAAAGGAAACTGGTTGGACTGGAATCTGAATCATAGTATGCCAGAATCTCAATCCCATTGAAGAAAGACTGAGGAACTATCTACAGACAGTATTGTGGGGAAAGCTAAAATGGATTTGCTCCAAGGTGTAGAGTGGCTATTTTGCAATGGACCATATGCAGCCAGTAAATTCCAGTCCAAAACCAAGCACTATCGGAAACAGAACCTCTGAACCATGGTAGGAGGAGGGTCCATTCCATCTTCACCTCAAGTTAAGTAGAATGGAAGCATATACTGTGCAAACTGATCTACGAAATGGGCACATTTGCACAAATCCACAACCAACCACACATCTGGAAACCCAATGTCCAAATGACAGTAGGATGATATGTGCCAATATGGCAGGTCAAATCAAACTCAGAGTGGCACCCAAACTGCAACATCATCCTTAGACAGTGAAAACACCCTGAAGTGAAGTTTGAGAAGAATAACCATTGTCTCAATCAACATTATCCTCTGAATAGGACTGCACAGAAGCTGGGCATAACATCAACCTCTAGGATTCACCACACAGAAGTGTAGATCCTGAGGTAAATTGAGTGAAGAAACACAATCAATACATGTGAGAATTTATATTGATTGGTCGAACTCTAATCCAAAGCCACTCACAGGGAACCAACATCCAGGTAATGGTAGGATGAGGGATACCAATCAAAGGGGGTAAACTGCAATGTGATGGATCTACTCTAAAGAAACATCATCCTCTGGATAGGAATGCACAAAGGCTGGAGCACAATAACAACCTCTGGGACCTATTGCATGAAAGTGGATTGTCTCTATAAAATATAAGCAACCTCACACTCTGGATAGAACTGCACAGAAGCTGCATGCAGCATCAACCTCTGGGACCCACCACACAGAGGTGGAGTGTATATATTTGTAGATATATGCAACATCATACCCCCCAGATAGGACCACACATAAGTTGAAGTTCAACACCACCCTCAGTCCCACCAAACGAAAGTGGATTGCACCTAGAAAATATAAGAACCCTCGCCCTCAGGGTAGAACCACACAGAAGCTGAGCACAACATTACCCTCCATGACCTTCAACATGTAAGTGGAGTGCATGAACACCATCACCCTACTCTTTACTGAATGGAAGCAAACACATTCAGGAGGACTCCTCCATGGTCCACCACCCCAGCACCTTGGAACTGTTGAGTGACAAGAACTCCCATATTCCACTAGAAGAATAAGGGGGATAAAATGTGGAGGAATGTCTAGAGGAACACCAACTCTGGAGACAATGCAATAGGTGACCACAAAAACCCTATTTTGAAAAGCAGACTGCCCCTGATTTATTTAATCAAAGGGACAGTATGAATGGGCAGCTACCCCCTTCTACCTTAACCACTAAGTCTATGGGTTAGTACAGTTCAGAAAAGGCATATTAATGAAGCAAATATATCATGAGGAAAAAACTACTAGCTATCTTGTGGAACACATAATCTCAACAGTGTGCATTATAGGCTATGGGTACATATTTTGGCTGTACAGTACAGATTTGCAATATAAGAAGCATACCTGGACAGGCAACGCTTGCCACTGATGGGATTCGAATCCTAAATGGGACATGCCCCTGGAGGAAAAAAAATATATATATAGAAAAGATAACTTACCCAGTCACAGCCACACCAAAGTTTGAAGGATGTCAACATTCAGAAGGCGGTATCCTGACAAGGAAGAAATAGATACCAATGAAGTTATTGAGAGATTAACATATGAGGTGGAGGCCAAATGCCTGACTGAATAGTTTCCTCCAATGGATGATAGAGTTGAGACTCCAGAAAAAAGGAAAGTGCCTAATTACAGAGTCCACTTGAAAAAGAGGGGAAGAATTTGCATTAGAGTGACCCAGAGAAGTGCCCAGATCCCAATCAGATGCCTACCAAAAAGATCTTTTACTGGAGACAGTGCAATGGATGAATGTTAAACTATTTTTAAAAGCCTGCAAGCACAAGTCAAAGAAATGGGCAGTCACTTCTCTAGTGCTAGCTTTTTCCATGATAGTCCATGGAAAGTACAGTCTGGATCAGGCAACTGAGTAATTCTATTACCAAAAAGATTTCCTCTAGTAGTCTTGCAGAACACCCTATCTCATCAGTGGGCACTGGTAGAGCCAGGGTGGATTAGTTGTGGCTTTCTGTTCCCCTTGGTCTGATGCAGATTTTGGGAAATAAACATACCCTGGGAGGCAACACCAGCCACCTGGCAAAAACCTATAAGAGGGTAATGAAAAAGAAAATGTACTTACCCTACTAAAAAATGGTGTGTAGATTGAAGAACTATCACCAAATGATTTATGTACCAGGTAACACCAAACAGTCAAACGGGAGACAGAAGATGATCTGGATCTGAATTATCATAGAGGTGTGAAATCAGAGGTAGGGAGATGGGACAGAAAGAATGATCACCTTCTCGAGCTGCCAAAGTCTTAGGAAGAAAGGCCCAGCCTGAGTAGAGGAGTAAATAAGTAGAGTGAAATAGTGTGTGGGGAGCATCAAATTACAGTGACCACAGGTGAGAAGAAGGAAGTATTTTTTCAGAGAAAGAAGGTATAAAAATCATGGAACCAATGACTTGAATGGAGCACGAGTGAAAGCATTTAGAATCACATTAAGGTCCCAGTCAGGCATGGAGAATGATGAGGGGGGGTCAGTGAAAAAGGAAGAAGCAGAACAAAGTGGAAAGTACAGGAGAAGAAAATATCTGGTGGAATTGGAAAGGGAAAATGTAGTTGTTAAAGCTGCCAAATAACCAACAATGGTGGAAACTGGTAACCAATGGTCAAACAACCAACTGAAAAAGGCCATAAGTTGAGCCACAGTAGGACAGTCTGGAGAATGGTAGATGAACCAAGATCCAAAAACACGGCATTTCCATTGACAGGCAGACAAATTTGATCACCGACAGGAATTGCATAAGTAGAAGACTACATAGTTGAAGAGTCCAGCCCTGCTGACAATAGACCAAATAAAACACACATGTGAAGATGAAGGAGTGATACCACTGGGTGAAAGAGAGATGTATGAGGTCGAAACAAGGGAGAGGGGGAATGGATCAAAGAAAGAAGGGGCCTGTATGCCAACTGACAAAGCAGAGGAAACCAGGGTTGTGCAGGCCAAAGAAGCAACACCAACAGGATCTGACAAAGAGTGTCATGTATCAAAGCAAGGACATACATGAGGAGGACAGGCATACAGAAAAAAGTGAGACTACTCCTAGCTGAAAGCATTGACTGCTAGGACAGAAGGATGAGGAGCTGGGGGACCAGAAGAGTGGATATTTGGTGTTGAGATGAGTAGCAAAAGCATCAACAACAGGTGTGCCCAACTGAGAGCAAACACAATGAAAAACCTGAGGTTAAAGATAAACAGGATTAGAGGAAGGAGAAAAAACAAAAAGGAGAGAGGGAGGAAGAGAAGTGGAAAAATGGGATGTGGGTGAGAACCTGAAGAACCCATCTGTTGGCCAAGAATAGAGATCAACAGCTGGAGAAGTGAGACACACAGGCTCCCTCTGGGCCAGACCTGACAGGATAGTCACAGATGAGACTAGTGGTGACCTGAAGTCATGAAGTGGGAGGATGACAACAAAAAGAAAAAGATTGGGAAGCTGGAATGGGAAAGGGAGACATGGATTGAGCAGGCCTAGGAACAAGAACAAAAGATTGAAAAAGATGAGAAATCAAAGTATACAACAAAGACTGATGCCAAGCTGTCTTGGCCCAGGTCTCCAGTGAGTCAGGAACACCATCAAAGACCTATGAGCAAAGAAAAAGAGCCAATTGAAGGTCATGGAAATAAGAGTGAGGCAGGCAAACATTAGTTAGGAGATCATCCCAACCTAACATGTCCCAACAACAGAAAAACCTAGTAAAGAGAAATAGAGTAGAGAAAGTAGTATGAGCTAAAGTGATGAAAAGAACAAACCTCTCAAGAAGAAATCCTTCCAGAGCAAGATGAAGTGCCTCAGAAATAAAGTGAAGGGATGAGAGATAATGTAGGAGGGTAGTAAGAAAGAGATGAAGGTGTGAAACTTGGGCACTAGATAAGTGAAATAGAATTCAGTGGGTCCACCACCCCATGCCTAAGAAAGTAAGAGATGTTCTAATGATTGGAAATAAAGGAATGGAATGAAGAATAGCTATAAGCCAAGTCAAGTAGTCAAGAAGGATAAATTGTGAGTACAGGTGTGCAAACAAAAAAAAAAAAAGAGTCCTCATGGCCCCTAATATCAGTCAAAGGAGAAAAGCCAAAGTTATCTTGAGAACTGGTTTTGTGTGGTAAAGATGCAAGGAATCAAAAACAAGGGAAAGAGAAAGAAAAGAACATTAGGTTAGAAGAGTGAGGATTTTTTTCCATAGGTAAAGCAGTACCTAGAGCAAACCCTAGTGAAGGGGAAACAGCCAGTCAAACTTGTCATCATCCTGGTCATGTTCAAACTGAGAAGAAGAAAAATTCAACTAAATGGATAGGAGAAGGACGTCCAGTGTACTTGAGAGAATCCATAACTCCTTGAACAATGGCTGTCACAGCCTTCACAGACAACAAGCCTCTAGTAGTCATAGGTCCCATGTGAGTAACATTGTCTTCATCACAGGATTTCAAGTACTCCAAATTGTTAATGAACAATGGTTAGACCTCAAAGAAAACATCTGAATGCTTTACTTCTGTGGAAGCTATTGGATAAATACAAGACAACCAGTTATAGAAACTGTTGCAAACTGGTTCCAAAAATCTCTAAGTATTATTAGCAATTCACAACACAAGTAGATGACCATTGGCTTGCTGCAAGGGTAGAGGATCTGATACTCAATCAGGTGTTCTTAGGTACAACTGAATGCCTTCTCAGCATACAGATGGTACAAGCAAATTTACTAAATTGGACTGTATGCTAACATTCCATACAATACAATTCTCTTATAGCAAAGCACAAAACAGCTTACCTGCAATATACTAAGACATCAATTGGACCAGCAACATGTGGAATATTACTTTTACAGATGAGTTAAAGATGGTTTATTCCCATTCCATCTACTCTAACGTAATCATATGCCAAAATAAATGCTATGTATTTTTTCTGTAAACTTGGTATGCCATTTTATTGTAACTGAAAAAACTTTAAAGCAGTATTATAATTTCTTGAGAACAAGCTATGTTTTTTTTATGTGATATACTTGTAGTGTATGTGTGCATGTACATGAAAAATATCAATGTGTGAATATTTAAAAATATATTGCATCATATTGTAAACAGTATAAATACAAAACTGCTTTGTTTCTAAAACCTTGCTAAAGTGGTTTTTGTATCTGAACCTTATTCTATGTTTGACAACCTGATGATTGTATTTTTTATGTTTATGCCCATTTAGTCTATTGTCAACCTGAGTAGACGAACTAGGATGTTACCTTGAGTTTGCTCTGCAGACAGATAGCAGGCCCATATTTGTTTGAAATGATGCTGGAACTTGATTGACTCCATTTTCGTACAGAATGTGACACGTGTGCCAATGGTGGAAGTATGGCATGAAAAATAATAAACATTAGGGAACTTGCCAACTTCTACATCATATGGAATGGTATCACTAATGCCACATGATACAGGTCATATTTTATGACCCTTTATGCTATCATATACTGATACAATTTATCTCGATTTTAGCCTAATTGGTGATAATAGATACAGCCACTTGCTAAAGTGGTCAACATATTCCTTGAAAAAGCATAAATTAGCCAAATCGACTGGCTTTCATACTCACTGGGCTTCATTGCCATTAAACATGTAGGAATGCTCCTAGGTGATGCATCACATTCCATCAAATGATTCGGATACTAGAGATGTCCTTAAAACATCTCTTTCAGAGGAGTAATCAAGGATAGCTCAGGTCTTTATCAAGCTCTGAGTTTAAGGATGCAACATCAGTAACGGGCTTTCATACTTCACATTGAAGTAAAATGCCATGAACTGTAAAGATGCAAAGCCATTTTTATCCACCATACATCTACTGTATATTAATTTACAAGCACAGATTGATGAATAATTTGCATTTCAAATCAAATGACTTACCTTTAGATACCTAATTAACACAAAACTTTACCAAGGGGAGTGATTGATATTAATTTATAGCAGTAGTTTTGTATGATCATAACTATAAAATTACAAATTACAATTATCCATTAATTGTTTGGAGCTGTGTATAGTGTCCCAAAATGGTATTCCTGTTTCTAATGGCAGTAAAACATCAATCCTTATTATTATCAATAACATTGTCATACAGCGTGAACTAGTTGTTGTAGTTAAACTGCATATCTGACATTAGAAAAGTTGGCTTTTCAGAAATTACCAAAAATTACAGAAGATTGGATGGCTAACCTTAATGGAAACAAATGTTGTTGATGTTTTAATTTATTGGTTCAATAAACTTTAACAAAAGAAAAATGTATTTCATAGTTTTGCATTCCAACTAAAAACCCTTTTCTAAATGGATGAATAAGCACATTTAAGATATAAAAGAAAAGCCAAGTTTAAAAGAATATGAAATTCTATAATAAGATGGAAGATGTTGAAGGAGAGAGAGAGAGAGAGACATCACAAATCATTCTATTCAAAATAATAAAAATTATTTAAATGATTTTACATCAATGTAAACTGTAAAAAGAGACAATCAAGTCTTTCTGTTCTTATAACAAATTGCAAAGGAGACCTACCATAATATGAAAATTACCTGTGTGATCCTTATTTTAAAAGGGGGGGGGGATTGACTACTGCTGTTAGCAAGATGTTCTATACTATATTGTCAGATAGCTTTTAGAAAGTTGTAATTTTAATGTACATGATTTTAAAAAGTGTTTTTCCTACATTAACAATTCATTGCTTTTTGTTTTGTTTTATACAGACAATCTTCTTTTTGAATGAAAGCACTCCAACCCTTTGCTTTTTAACATCAAGTGAGTTTTCAATCCAAGTTAATATGTGGAAATAAATAAGCTTTTTTCCAAGCGAAAGAATGAAACTTTTGGATATTCATCAATGGTCTATTTAAGGAGAAATGTTCATCATTCATGTTAAGAATTTCATTGATAGTAGTTTTTCTAAATTTTCAAATATTCCAACTATCTAAGTAAACAAAATACTGCCACTGTGATTTCCAATTATTGATTAGTTCAAGGTGTCTAACCTTGATTGGTGTCATGACTTACAAAACTAGTGTTTTTGATTGCTACTATTTTCAATTATGCCATCTATTCAAATATTATGTGAGAATAATTGGTTAGTTTAATGTAATCAATTAATGAGCCAGATGACTAACTGATTATCAAATTCCATTACTCACCCAGCTCTAATTGTAATTGTTGGAAAAGGCTAATACTGTTGATAATATTTGTCTTATTCAGGACTCCAACAATCGTATTAACTGAGACAGTATATAGAAAAGGAGTTTCAATAAGGCATAGATTCAGGACATGGAAATTTCAAAAGGTTTTTTTCTTGTGTGAAAGGAGCACTGGCAGAATTATAAACAAAGCCCTCTGTTGTGTTTAACTGTGACAAAAAGGACAAATGGAGATGTGGATGTACTTACAGCAGTACCAAATTTAGGAACAATAATATTATTGTGGCTCTGTACTTTATATTTAGGGCTTATGATTTTTGTTTTAACTGATAAACTACAATAAGTCACACCAATAAAAAAATTAAATTGGTGTATATTCAATAAACATTGGAAATTTTTACTCAATTCATATTAACTAAACCCCTTTCTCAGTGCAGTTAGGTAATGTCCCTCCTTCCTGACTTGTACCTAGCATTCATTCATTCTGAATATTTTAACACACTCCAACTACTAAAAGCTAGGAAGTTCCTCCATTTCTATTACAGATTCCACAGGCAGAGATGGTTGTACACACTTTAAAACGAGATTACAATTAGATATGGAGGATTTGTCTTCCTTGAAGGATTTAAAGCTATGTTACAGAATCCTGTAATAAAAATAAAGATCGCCCTGCAGGAAGAAATTTGGCAAAAAGCCAAAAAAATAATCTCATATGATATATGAAAAGTGAAAGCCATAAAAAAAAAATACCAAAAAAGTAAATTAATAAACACTAAAAAACAAATGCTGCTAATACACAATGGACTATGTTTGCCTGGAGAATCGAACCACAGAAACTTACTGCTGATCTGCCTGAAGCCCTGTCTATAATATAACCTAGTGAGACTCCACTTTAAATTATTGTACAATTTTTAATCTATTGATAGTGAGATAGCTATCAAGAAAGGAAATATAAGCTACAACATATAAAGTGATACCTAAATTAAATAAGCTGAGCTACAAAGTGAGGCTTCATTTTCATTTTCTCTGAAGCATAAAAGAGCTGGAGCTAACTTAATAATAATAATAAATACATAAGCTAATGTTAATAAAAAACATAAACCTAATTCTGATGTAAAAATTACAGTACACCAACTTAATCTACTTCATGCCAAAATAGTTTTTGTTTGAGCAACTGATGATACAAATAGCATTTTGACCACTACTGTGTTTGTCATATCCCAGCTGTATTCTAACTTAGATCTCTACCAATCATTATTTCATCTCTGTAATCTGCTAAAACATTTTGGCTATTCCTGATGGAAAAACTATTGACATGCTAAACTAAGTTTTACTGTCCTTGAATAAAAATCTATTCATATGTAACACCAAACATAATTTGTATGATGCAAAAGAGAAAAATATCCTTTATATATGATAAGAAACCATTCCTCATTTTTTTTTATCCTGGATCTTGGTATTCAGTAATCAAAATAGTTCTATTCATTTTTTTCCATCCTCCACATGCAAACATACTAGTAAACATTAACAACTGAAGTACCACTTAACAACAACTTCATAATTCTTTCACATTTTACACGTTGTTAGTTAAAGGTTTAAATATTTTTGCAAATGTTAAAAACTGTGAAAAAAAAGAAGGTATCTCTGTTACATACAATAGCACTACTGAACACCTATATGTAATTTTCCTCTTTCCTAGTAACAGTGTCATTTACAATTTAAATAGGGGAGAACTTTTACTGGTAGTCCACAGACCAGCTAGACACTTTGGGCTGTTACATGCTAAAATGTAAAAGTAAGTTTACTTTGAGAACATTTGCTCTTATTATATCCTATATTATTTAATAACCACTCAAATTGTGAAAAGTACAGATTACACATATACATATTGTTCCCAAGATAAACAAATTCGATAAACTATAATGAAGTACAAGGGATGGCAACTGTCCTTCTGCCCCAATTAAATGCTACCCCTCAAACCTAGTCCCTAAATAATTGTTGTACCCTTTGAGAGTTTCAATTTATTGTCACAAATCTTTAATTAACTTGTTTCATTTCCTTTAAACTTAAGCAAAAATATTCTAGAATGTACGAATAAATAGCTTAACTGCTACCTTTCTGCCTAAACTTCTTGGAACATTGAAAATAAATACGATAGAAATCATCATATCACAGGTTCTATCTTTTGTGTGGACAATGTATTTGGGGCTTTGACTACGTGGGCTACGTTAGAACCAGAGTGAACTCTTTTATTTTTCTTACGTACCCTGTAATATCTATAACTATAACCTAGTATTACTATTACGATTAATACGCTTGAGAAGTACTTCTCCAGATCGTAGTTTGTGCAAGTGATAGTGCAGTAATATTAGTAGCTTTATATAAATATAGGCGTTGATCATGCTAATAATAACAGTATTACTCTTAGTAATGCCTACATACGATCTACACAAGATGCAATACACCTAGCTGGTACTACGGTGTTCCGGTTCTTCAACAAACATCGTCCATGTCGTACAACCGAACAGCCCGTGGATAAATGCCTAGCTGAAAACATTTGTTTTCGGAATAATAATAACTTATCTAGCCTACAAAAGCAGCAACCTTTTCTTTCGCTTTTATTAACAACCCGAAATTTTATGTTTAATTCTGTTTTTACTTTCAACAGAACCTTAAATCAATTTCGATTAGACTTCACCAACTACACCTTTTCAACCGTTAACCTTTAAAACGAAGTCGGAGTAGATCTGGCGAGTACGACGTCATATATTCAGGTTTTTCATGGGCTATGGCGTACTCTAGCAAGAACGAAATATTTAATTACTTATCGGAGTAACTGCCAAGAAAGGTTCAGGTCACATAGGCAATATAAAAGCAACGCATGTATCTTTAACTTAATCATGTTTTATCTCGATAACGTTTATTACTAGTAATAGTATGACATTTCTACGTTATAGCGACATAGAGTACATAGAATTATGGGTATAAGACTATAACTATTAACATGCAAAAGTAACATAGTATTCGATCAATCAATTGTGAATATGGCACAGTGGCGTAGCATGGGGGCAGTCGCCCCCGGGCTCAGATGTGAAGGGGCGCAAAATTTCCTCTGGCCTACAATGCCTATTAATTAATAATTATGCCCTCCTCTAGGATATAGCTCAACTGCCCTACGTTAAGTAAATACAACACAGTGTTGCGTTATTTGTGTGTATTACGCTTGCAGTTTTAACTTTTAAAAGCCGCCCAGTGAGACCAAACTGATGTACAGAAGTAAATTACGCTATTCCATCAAGCATTTGTAGATCAAATACAAGCTCTAGAGTACAACGTACAAGTAAGTGCATGTTCAACAAAAAGAAAATACGAGACTGATGTAACA
>NW_013665936.1:0-7652 GCF_000517525.1 Limulus polyphemus
ATTCCCCTCTCGTAAAACATTGACAGTCATTGGACATAATTTCATGGTCCTGGAAAATCAAACTGGAACGGCGCCAAAGTGCAAATTTAATTTACTATATATCTATATTTAACTACCTCAGAATTCAACCCTTGATATTTTGACCCTCATGCAAATACTGTACCAACTGAGCAACAAGCATAACCCACTATCTCTTGATAGTACATTGCTTTTTACAAATTCAAAGTACTACAACACGTTGTCAAAGAGTTAAGTGTAAAGAGCATCAGTGAAAGGTGAGAAATCTACCGACCTTTGGTTAGTATCTAAGGAATTAAAACATTCTAATGCACTGGCAAATGATTGGAGTGAGTGCCCACATTTCTAACTACAAGACCTCAACGATTATGAAACCTCATATTCCGATAATCGAAAAACAGGTGCAATGTCAGTGGAGTTTGAGAAATGAATATAAAATACGGTAGATCAACAAATGATAAAAGGTGACGACCAGGAAATGTGAGAAAAAACAACTGAAGGGAACGAGGTGAAAGAGGAAAGTAAATGCAGCCAGTAAGAAACAAACCTATTTCTAAGTATGTGTCGTTGTCCACCAGTAACAAACAGCAATTTCTGGTTTTCAAACGAGACCCATTGGTCCGAGTCATTTCATCATAGATATAAGTACAATGTAAGTAAAGTTGGTGAAAATAAGAAGGAAAATCAAAGTGCAAGTATAACATGATCATAACTTAAATCTTCTTTTAATGTATGTGGAAAAAAAGACGTAAATTTTCTACCTTCTTAGTGGATTGCAGCCTCAATATTTACATATCACAACTATAACGCCTCTAGAGGAACAAGACTTTTTTATTTGAAACATTATCTATAGGCCCACATGTTCTGTAAGATAGACTTCGGGTAAGTTAAACCTCCACAGTAACTAATTTCCTAGTCTGCACTCTTGTAATGAAGAAATATATTGTTTAATATTTTAACAGAGCAGTGCACAGATAAGATGTCATGTACATTTGTGCTTAAAATCAAACAAACATCTTTAACACCATCAAGTCTACTGTTTTCAAGATTAAAGATGCAGTTAGAAAATAATATTGTTACAATGTATGAAAAAAATGTGGAACGCTTCACGATTTTGCGTGTCATCCTTGCGCAGGGGCCATGCTAATCTTCTCTGTATCGTTCCAATTTTAGTATATGTACTGCCGAAGCAAGTACACTATACACCTTTCTCCGAGTTCTTTATATAACAGAAAAGCACTTTTAATTGAAATGACTGGTGTCTTGAAATATTATTTCGTTAAACAACATATTTTCACAAAATATCGTAATAATTGTAATATTATTAGGACAATTCCTATTTATATTTTGTTCTTATTTATGTCGTTCATACCTTTTGAAGAATGGTATGTTTTTGTCTTCAATGCTGCTGCTTCATTGTGAAATAGTGAAGTTCAACCGATATTGGATTTACGTTATAGAGGGTGCTACGTTATTCCCAATGTCGTTTGATCGATCAATTTACCCGATATTGATCAATTTTCATAGTTAGTTAAGTAAATGAGTTACTGTCCCAGTTCCACAAGTCACCGAACAGCATGATTCTGGTCTCATTGTCAAATAAAGTGAAAACAGAGTGATTTGTGACACGTGTCGGTCTCTCCACACATACACTGCAGCAGGGAATTTGAAAGAGTAATTACATTCTTAAATAATGCACCAGCTAGCACTTCTAACAACTCACATTACTACTGCCTTCCCCTCTACTAAAATTTTATGGTCCTGGAAAATCCACTGGAACGGCGCCAAAGTGCAAATATAATTTTCTTTGTATAATATCTATATTTCACTACCTCGGAATTCAACCCTTGATATTTTGCCCATCATGCAAATACTGTACCAACTGTGCTTCAAGCATAACCTACCTGTTCTTCAACTATAGTATAAAGCAGAAACATTTTATCTAACACGAATTGCCGATTTTTGTTTTCCTTTGAACAACTATTAAAAAATAAATTTCATGTTTTGTAAGGGTGAGCAGGAACAGTATCGTAGTAAGGGTGTCTGGTTCTCGTAAGCCAAACATAATTTGGCACTCCCCACTAATAAAATATAAACTCCTCCCGCCATTTACACTCTTACTTTCTAACTTCTAGCTTCATATGGCAACCCTACCTACCATTGTACTGTCTCACCAGAATGTCATGATTATCTGGTCTTTGAAAGACAATTACTGGTGGAGTAAGTAATAGCAGAGATGCTTTTAATCCCATGGAAAGGGATTTTGTGGTGAATGTTGGTGTTTTTCATTGGTTTATTAAGTTTTATGTTGATTGTTTGATGCTTCGATATGATGTGACATATTTTTGACCCTTTAATGCTTCGAGATGATGGATATATTAGTATTAATTACCTAAATGTAGGTAAACCAATATCTTTAATACTCTTTGCTAATATCTTTGCTAAATCAAAGATGACAGGAACTCTAAATGTCAGTTCACAATACAGTCGATAATCATTGTTCCACCAGTCAGATAACTGCTAGTGTCTATTATCCACCATTTTTGGGGCCCAAAATATGATATTAATAAATTGAATTCTGTGATATTAGTGGCATATGGTAACTAGCCACATGAACATCTAAAACTGAGAATTAACAAATAACTTGATTAGGCTATTCACAGTAGGTAAGTTCTGCATGTCTGCTGACTATCCTTCCAAATTGAGCACAGTTCTCTTTTAAAACCTTCTATATATAATATTAAAACGTCTTTATGAACAAACAACAGAAGTATAAGGAATCACGGAATGGGTTACGAAAATAAGTTAATGGTACTTGCCGGTAAAAAATTAAAGGTCATTGCAAACACTGACAAACACTTTTCCGAATTGAACACGTGCAAGTGTTACATGACTGATTCAGTTTCTCCTTGCATGACTGCAAGACGAATAGAAGTTAATGTTTAGTCTTTGTGAATTTGAATCATTAGCTAATTAAAATCCCTGGTTTGTATGGTAATGTGTTGCATATTATACTCTATTTTAATATAAAAATTCACCACAACTCTCCTGATTGGTATTATTATTATAGGACGAATAAGTCTGAGATAGAATTATTTTGGCCACCTAAAATCAGTGGACAGCTTGAAAAACACGGTAGGTATTCATAAAATTGCTAAATTTCTTATCAAATATGATATGTTAGTGTATTTTAATCAATCTAACACTGAAAACCAAAGGATTCCCTAAAGCATGATATTTCTGATGATATAATAATATTTGATGTCAAGCAAAATAAAAACATTTCAATGAGCCTTAGTCTTATCGGAACAGCTAAATTCTGGGTAACTGTACGTTAATTTGGCGCGCCCGGAGGCAAATGTCCCCTACATGAGGGCACTACGCCACTGAATAAGGGTTAATATATATACGAAACCTAGTTAGCTATAGTAATATAGGAAGATTTAATGCTAGAAATAGTATTGAAATAAGAAAGTAAAAACTACAAAACTGAGTTACTTTAAATTGAAAAAAAGTTTATCCCTACTTTGGAAAATCACTGCAAATGTTTTAATCTAATCCAAAGCAGGTATAAAAAGTAATATTTTAAGTTTATCCCTACTTTGGAAAATCACTGCAAATGTTTTAATCTAATCCAAAGCAGGTATAAAAAGTAATATTTTAAGTTTATCCCTACTTTGGAAAATCACTGCAAATGTTTTAATCTAATGTTTTAAGCAGGTATAAAAACTAATATTTTAGGTAACTTAGTTTTTGTAGTTTTGACTTTCTTATTTCAATACTTTTGTATCATTAAACTTTCTATATTACTTTGACCAGCTGGGTTACATATATATTGACCGCTACTTGTCTTTATAAAATCTTTTTTTTTTATTATACTTCTTTGTTTCCTTTTTATTAGATATATTTTTATGCACCAGCAGTACGAAGAGTGGGTGAAATTTTGATTTCCTTCATAAATACATATATAGCGATTTAGGCGGCGTTATAAGTGTACTAAGCTTTAGTTTTGTCCGATCTATATTGTTTAAGACTCATTAATATTCGTACATTTTAAAGGTAGTTTTAAACGGGTGATTTTTATGGTCGCCATTTTGTTTCATCACGATCCCTACTATTAAGTAGTACCGTGCATCTTGAATTTTAAACAATATGCTAATTAATATCGTATGAAGACAGGAATATAAGGTTATATTTTGCATTGAAATGCAACATTAAAGTGAAACAAATATTGATACTTTCACGTGAGCTTTATAAACACACTAAACTTTCTACTATTACTATATAAAATAGCATCCGTTACAATGTACTTTCTAAAACTTTAAGAATCTTAACCAAATTCGCTGATAGTTAAACATTTTCAAGAAGTTGTGCTAAGAACATATTATATTCCAAATTTAATTGATAAAAACCCTAGAACGTTTCACAATTTTCAATATTATGTAATTTTGAAATATTTATATTATTATTACATTACTCTACTGACTTATCTGACACGTACGTAAAGGTATATAAAAGATATTTCATAGGAAGTCTCGTAATTAAGTACTACCGCGGCGATTACACGTTTAACTCCGCGTTCTTTATATTACTTATTGCAGTAAATCTTAGTCGAAAGAATGGTGTTTTGTAAAATTATTTCATAAAACAACCTATTTTCACATAGAGGTCGTAATAATGTTCTGACCATTAGGACAACTTATATTTATATTTTGTTTTTATTTATGCAACTTGCACTTTTTAAAGAATGGTGCGTTTTCGTGTTGAATTAGGTAACTTCATGTAAAATATTAAATTTAAAAATAAATTGGAATTAGGTCGGAGGACATTACGTCATACGTAGAAGGTTAAAGAAAATGTTGGTTTAAGAAGTTCAAATGTATGAAAAAAAAGGGTTTGTTAATGTTCACCATCTTAGGTAAATTTTAGCGACAAAATATCAGTTTCTGGTTTATACACATCTAATATTGAATATTATAGGAATATTTTTGGAATTTTAAAATCACCTTCGCCACGAAATGAAACAAGAGGGTTGAACTCGTCAATTCTCGTTTCCCGTAAAAACATTATGGATATAGACACCTAACTGATGAAATACAATAAATGAAAAAAAAAAATTAGATATTTTTAAAATCACAACCAAAATATGGATATATTATATAAGAATAAGACAAATTCGTAATTCGAGAGTCGTTTAGCTACTTGTAGTAGTACTGCTAAGGAGCATCGAATCCATTAGTTTAAAGATATTGTAAGAAACAAAAAGTATAAAAGAAATAACTTTCACTTCCAAAGCAATCGTCGAATTCTTATACGTTACAGGCAAATAACATAACTTTAATATAGGAAGGGAAAATGGGGTTTCAAGGGTAACTTACCCACTAGGAACCACAAGATCGAGAGGCTCCATCATGAAGAGAAAAAAAAAAAAAAGTCTAAAAATTACCAGCACTTCCGAAACAACCCTGACACTCGCATGTCTCGTAAACAAACGGAGTCGTTTTCCCACTAGGGGGCATCAAAGCCATCTGATCCAACGTATTGTAGAAAAAAATTATTTGTAATTCCGAAGGCACCCTCAAGTCCATCCATGTTACAGACAAACAAAAGAAGTTTGTATAAAAAGATAAACATATTGTGGAAAATAGAAATTCTAGAAAGTTTATTTGCCTCCTAGTAGGTAAACGACCATGGGACCATGTTTTACAGACAGTTATAATTATCCGTAAAATGCAGCTTACGAAAATATTATGCGGAATATTAGAACGAACAAGACTGCAAAAGAAGATATGTAACACGAGTAAAGAAATAAACAAATATCTTCATCTCAACAATTTACGTTTTTACTTATTGTCGCCCCCCAGGGGCACAGCGGTATGTCTGCGGATTTACAACGCTAGAATCCGGGTTTCGATACCTGTGGTGGGCAGAGCACAGATAGCCCATTGTGTAGCTTTGTGCTTAATTACAAACAAACAATACTTATTGTCAGGCTTACTTATTCGTTTGAGCTCAAACTGGATGATACAACAAAGAGAAAAAACATCAACAGAGCAGGAAGAAATATAATTCCACACTTCCAAGTCAGACCAAAGTCCTATTGCCTTACCCCATAATCCTTAAATTACCTACGCCAGTGATTATTTCAAACAAGCATATTTACAGGAGAGAAACCCCAGCTCAAGTATCTGTAACACCTCTTGAAATGGAGTTACTCCATGCTAGAGAGCAAACCCAGAGTAAAACTGATACAAGATTCTTTGGGATAGCTGTTTCAGTATCAAACGTTTATCTAAGGTAGGGAGGGGATTTGTGCAAGTTCACAACCTTCCTACACCCAGATTACAAGGATGTCACTAATTAAATTCAGAACACCTGCACGAATTTTTTAGAAAAAATACTTTAATATAGCTGACTAAAGTTATATTCTACACTAGTTGTGCAAATGTAAAATATGATTCTATTAAATATCATCACAACATTAAATTAAATCATTTTAAATTTGGTGATAAGGGTTTCTACAGTGGCATCCTGATTCCATATGTGAGGATATTATATAGTATTTTATTATTTGGTTTGGTTTTAAGCACAAAACTACACAATGGGTTATTTGTGCTGAGCCATTGGGAGGAATGATATATGTTTGTTTGACATTTTATAAGTACAACTTAGTAACATTTACTTTGGTTTACACATTACTAATTTGTTTGTTTGTTGTTGTTGAATTTTACGCAAAGTTACATGAGAGCTATCTGCTAGGCTTCGCCAGTTTCGATGTAATAGACTAGAAATAAGGTAGCTAGTCAACTCTATCCACCGCCAACTTTGGGGCTACTCTTTACCAACAAACAGTGAGATTGACCGTCACGTTATAGCACCCTTGCGGTTAAAAGGAACAGCGTTTTTGGTGACGGGATTCGATCCGCGACCCGCATATTGCAAGTAGAGCACCCTAACCACCAGACCATACAAGGCCACACATGCACCCCACCCCGTGGATCAGCGCAGTAAATCTGAGTCATGGGCTTATAATACGTGGTGAAAGAATGGCTATGACGTCACAGAGTTGGTTCTCCGGGCAGCCATGTATTTTAGCAGTCAAAATGCTTACAACTAAATCAGCAATAAATCCTTCTGTTTGAAGAAGTGGGTAAAATTTGCTGTTAGTACAAATCTGAATGTAAAAAGCCTTGAATTACCTTTAATATGTAGGTGCTTTGTATTGATTGTTCCCTTGGAATTATCACTGCTTTTTGTGGGTAATAGTTTGATGATCCAGTAGGAAGTCAGCAGCCTATTTCTTAATAATTCGTAGTTCAAATCAAAACTAAGTTGCCATCATTTGAGATGTTAAGGCTACATTAATATGCTTAATTGTGTTGTTTCAGCAATTCAGAAAATCGAAAATTTAAAGAAAAATCTAAATAGGAATTCATTTCATAACTTAGTTCCTCTGGTTTTACTGATCTCATAATTCATAGTTTCTTCTAAAAGAAAAAGTAATTTTTCTACTTTTTATAATCATCACTAACGTGGGCGAGGCTTAGGGGCAGAATTTCTTGATAGCAATTGCGACCCCCCCCCACCCAGGGTTTTATAAAGGTTTCAACTTTTTAGTGTGAGACTAATGACTT
>NW_013665936.1:8604-23020 GCF_000517525.1 Limulus polyphemus
CAGCCATTATTAGTCTCAAAGTGGGTTCTTCGTCATCGAATAATGACTTGTTAGTTTATTTGTAGTATTTTAATTGATTGTTAATAAAGATTCATTAAATGTATTTCATTTGCGAATTGAGTTTTTTGTTATTGGACAAAAATAATTTTTAAAGTTTTGCGTTTTCATTAAATCTTCTCAAAAATCAGCAGAGGCAATTTAAATCAATTTATGTTATTTATTATATTTTAACCATTATTTATTAGAAACACCCCTGATTATTCATATCTGCTGCCACAAAAAATGTGGAGCTTCGGAACCACCGCGATTAATATCGAGATTTACCTGTTCTCCTGTTTTTCTCAGATAGCCCCTTGTTACACAAATTTGTCGAACTTGTGTATATTTTCATGTCTTCAAGTATGTAGGCAAAAAACACAAATAAGCACAAGTGACATCTTGTGGCAACTTCTTTGTAACATAGTAACTAGTTTTCATATGTATCACGTACCATATTTGACAATTTTGAAAATGATACATAAAATTTGTTTTGAGAGCAAGCGATACAAAATCCATTTGATGTCATGAAAGCTGAAGAAAAGTCCTGCTTAACGTTATTTTAATAATCCGTGTGTTATATCAGAGCAAAGAAGTGATAAAATTCGATTAAAGCAGTTTATTTTATTTCAATTAATGTGTCTTTACTTTAAAATAAATTTGTTTAAAAAGAAACTACATATATTAGAAATATATAATTGTACCTTCTTTTTCTCACAGTTAGGCTTTTACCTATCCAAAGCATTTTACCTTTTATAATACTTTAATATATGCTAAAAATAAACTAACCTAGAAAACACACTTCCTATAAAAGTAGGACAAAAACACACAAACTCATAGCATACAGACCAAACATACGTAGCGCCACCTAGTGGTATGTTAAGTAACTATATGCTGTCTAATATGTCATTAAGTAGTTACGTGTACAGGAAGAAGTATAAGAAAAACTATGAAGAGTCCTACCATATTTCATCACAAGTGGTGTGAAATAGGTCAGACTTATCTGTTTCAATTAACAAACTTTACAATAAGAAAACTGAGATTGTTGCAAGGCCTTCGATAAGCCGTTCTATTTTGATCATTTAATAATATTAAACTGTTTATCGCAATCAGTTATTCTCCAAAAATGAGTTCAAGCGATATTGAACGTTCGAAAGAACAGTAAATAAGTATGTGCGATTCCGCAAAATGTAAATTAGAATATTTTATTGCTGTGAAACTAACTGGATTTTAAGAACCTTTCAGCGTAAAAAAAGCTGAAATTAAAATTTTGGGGTGATTTTCTTTCCATGTATATAAAACAAATGTGTAAGACTCCATAAATAACCACTTGAATGTTAGCATATTACTCATGACGTGATCCTGCGTGGGTGTACAACAGTATAGTTGGGCATGCGCATAGTGTGAGAGCACGTGTGTCTGCACAATTTCCGGTCATATTGCCTGTTCTATCCGTCAAATTGTTTTTCTATATCGTGTTATATCACGTAGTTACTTGCGTAAGTATTAAAAAGAAACGTACATGTGTTAAGCTTTTCAACTTCCTGATGTAAATTTCGAAGATCAAAGAATAACCTCATTTTAAATGGTACAATGTGTTTGCATGTGTGCCTAGCAAGTCAAGGAAGTTGTGCAAAAAAATTGAAAGGAAACGAAAATTCTACAAGGTTCACAATTCCTGGATGCTACTCAGAAAATCTCTTATTTATAAACATAAATCCAAGAAGAAAGAAAATTTATTAAGTTAAATATTAGAAATAAAAGATATAAATATGCATTTTAACAGATAAAAATTAAATGTACGTCAGAATAAAATAATTTAAAGTTAGAAGATGTAACAGAAATTTTCATTTTATTTCAAGTTAGGCTTTATTTAAAACAAGATATCTGAATGTCTTGGAATGTAAAAAGGCTTGGTTCATAATTTTAAAGATTATATATTTTAGATGTGTAAAACTATTTTCTGTATTTTATTTCAAAATATCTTGGTATTAATATCTTATATCTACAAAACATAATTTTGGAATTATTGTTATTATACTATGGGTAATCAGAAAATGATATTGATAAAACGTATTCAATCATCTTGCACGAATATTAACAGAAGAAAACCTCCTGATGATCTATAGCTTTATCACATCATCCAATTACAAACAGTTCACATACTCTGTATGAACAATGCGTTTGTGTTTGTCTGTGCGGGACTTTACTCGCAAATTTCTCGATCAAACTTAACAAATCCCATATCGTTAAAAAGGCTTTTGTCCGAGGAGTCGGGATTGCATATTGGCTTTTCAATTCAGAGTGGTACACGATAACACAATGTCGTTGTCATCATGTGAGGACTGGCTTCGATTTCAGCTTTAGTTTTCTGATTTCCAAAGTATTTCACACAAACAATACTTAACCTGCGTGTACTTTCAAAAGGAAAGAGAACAATACACTAAATACAATTTCTATGGGTTTTCTCAATATATTTAGTTCTAAAATATGCATGCGCAGTTCGTTCAAAACCATATGCTTATCACTTTGTGAACATACATTCGGATGTTTCTTCATAATCAGCTAAGTTTGCCTTCATTACAGTTTTGCATTTACTTTACTTTGCAACAATTTAGATTTGGTTTGTTTCGTAGATTCATATAAACACCTTTTAGCTACTTTTTTCTTTATTACGGGTTTTTGTGATTTCTTTATTTCAACTTCCAGAAACCGTGTCATACATTGAACGCTCATAATTGGTTCATATTCTGTACACTATTATAAATACCATTACTATACTTTATTATTTACTTTACGTGTTGTTTTATTAAATAAAGTTTTGTCTACATGAGTTTGCTTGTCTGACCACTAAAAAGTTTTTAAAATAGACCAGGATTTATCAATCTAACACATAATGCCTGCAAGAAAGACTTCCTAGATACATCGCACAGGATTAAAAAAATAACCTAATACTGTTCCTTCAGGTCATACTAATGTCGTAATGTGGTATCCCACAATCCTTAGATTACCTTCATTAAATAAAAAGCAACTCAAAAATAATTCAAAGTAAATTAAGTTCAAAATAAAATGCAATGAAAATTCAAAATTATAATACACAAATCAAATAGAACAAAGTTACAACAAACAAAACAATAATGAAATAATTTTACTATGCAAGCCAGCTATTACATCGTGATATTCGAGTATATCATTTACCTTTTCCCTCTTTTCGTGATTTATATTTTTTGAATTTTTTGTATAGTTTGTTTCTTTGTAAGTTTTTACATAAGAACCCTTGTATGTGATAGCGAAAGGTTAGACACATCTTTTCGTTGACTGAGGAGAAGACATTGACATGTCTAAGACTGTGAATGTTAAGAAGGGGTGATAGGTCACGTGGTGACGCCAACAAGGCAAAGAAAATAACGGTTTTGTGCGAGTATGAAACTTAAATATTGGGATCCTTTTTCTTGTCTTTCATTGTTACTGGTTCTGCAGAAATTCAACCAGGTAGATGAAAAGCTGAAGACCTGATCACTGATTCAGTAGAGACGACCACCCACTTGACATGGGTTCTCATACTGTTCTTTTGTTGTTGTGTAATTAATAAAGACTACTCTCATCGTTCTTAAAATGTATCCTATCTGTTTATCTCTTACGCAAAATAAAAACTCAGTCAAGTTCACAGATTTAGGTAACTCGGCAAATTTCCTCATCGGCTCTGTTCTTATTAGCGCTTTTATCCTACACCTGTAGGGAAATCAGTTTACCTGAGAATACCACATCTTTATAAAACAAACATGAGGACACATTATATAAAAGAAAATTTAAATATCCAAAACCACAATTGAAAACACCAAGTAAAATTACAAAATGTAAAATAATGATAATAAAACAAAGTTGACAGTAACGTGAAGATTATGTAAAACATGTACATAATTTTTCTGCAGTAGGTCTGATTGTTCACATGGGCTGTTCAGGTGCCTTCCTTGTTGTACTGATCGCTTTTAGGATCCTTTTTTAAAATTGTCATTACTTGCGACGACCATGGTGAGAATGTCACATCGCACTGACAGTTGAAAAGGCAGACGCTTAAAAGACGCGTCACTGGTTGTTGCCCAATATTTTATTTATGTGTTAGTGATATGCCTATTATTAGGCAATTCCCAAGATTCATGACTTCAGTGCCAAGTCGAGCTCAAAATATTCAGGGTGATTGGCCACAGGAATGTCAGGAGTTCAGTCGACAACACAGGATCGAAGTTGCAGCTTGATGGTTGTGAGAAGAATAGGGTGAACTCAGGTGTATGCATTCACTTTACTTGTTTGGTGCTGACCCAGCACCTGTGGATGTATTATCTATAAGGTTAATTACGATCAACGCCTGAGAATGCTGTGTTTCAAGCTCATCCTGTACTGTTATCAGAGCAATCCAAGTAAATTGGACCAGTTGTCATCCCACACAATGCAATACCTATTTGCATTAACAGAGCTTGGCCCATCGAATGGATGAATGAAGATGGAAGACAGACTGACTTTTTGCTGAAACTACCCTCAACTGTACGGGTCAAACAACATACTTCAATTTGTTTCCTAACAAAAGTTCAACATAACTTGAATAAATAAGTAAAATTATATGTAACTTCACACAACAGATCAACGAGTCTATATAAAAATTGTGTAATAACACTACAAATATATTTAGTTAAGACAAGGATCGTACATATTGAGCGCCTTCGTCAGAAACAACATCAAAATAAACAATCAGTAATATCTGCCAAAGTTCAGAAATTGTTCAATCACACAAGTCAAACATATTTATAAATTGAAACTATACGAAAATAATAGGTACACTAAATTTTCTTTTATTTCACTTTTAACGAATGAGTTACATAATCTTGAAATATCTGAAGTACATCACCAGCCAGATCCACCATAATTCTCTCTTTATGCGGTATAAATCCCTTAGAAACTCTGTCTTTTTCTTAGTTAAAAACCAAATATTTATAAATGTTCCAGCTTAGAACCCTAATCGAGCGAACAACGCCCCAGGTTTCCACGAAGAAGATCGAGAATCGAATTTCAGCCATTACCGACATAGAAAACAATACTTATTAGGACCTCCTTTTAACTGGTAGCAGGTTATCAGCTGAAACGTTGGATGAATATTAACTAATAATTAGTATTTAGTTATAAAAATAGTTGCTAATTAACAATTACACTTAGGTGATCTTATAGGTTACTTATTATGATAACGATAAAGTCACGTTGACCTACTCCGATATTAAGAGTTCTCTCAGGTTACCAATAAATGTTATAAAATGTTGCACACATCATTTTCCAGAAAACTCAACCTGAATGGTCAGAGAGAAAAGACAGCAAAGTATTTTGAGCACATTAGTTTATCAGGCTTCTTAGTCATCATAAACAATGAAACCCAATCATCACTTCCCCTAGGACTTTATCAAACAAGCTCATCTGTCTTGACTGTTTATCTAATGACTTTCACATGGTATACTCTGTTGAAATTATGTTAAATCTCAGCTAAATATATCAAGTTATAATTTCAAAACATCTCACTAATATCTAGATACCAAAAATTACTCAATATCTCAGAAAGCAAGAGTAACAATAATGTTCTTTCAACTGTTAATCTTTCAAGCAGCCACCTATCCTTACTGGGTGATAATCAAGTAGTTATAATACGAAGTCCTGACGACTCTTGCTGGGAACCACCACTCGATAGCTCAGAATGCAATGAATGCCACTTCCTTTCAGCCATTCATTTTCCATTCAATTGACTGCCTTAACTGGAAGTCAAGCGTTAAGCCCAGCCATAATGATGATTAAGTCGTCATCGGCATCTATCTGATTATCAGAGCAGAGAGACTACTTCTTTACTGGCATTCGGTTTATCATCAGACCCTTAACAAACAGCCAGATATATATATATGTATATACATATAACTATCCATCTTCTCCTTATAGCTGTAGGAGATTATATAATACAACACTCATATTAGAGTCAGTCTGATCATCTTCCTCTGATACTTGAAGCAAAAAGTTCTGAAGAAACTCATCAGTGATGTACAGATGTGTGGAAATGGGTGAGCATGTGATTGCTGTGACTCATACTTTGCCTCACTGAACTATTGACATACAAAATAACAACCAATCTAGCCAGAACTATGTTGTTTATGCACTGCTGGTTTGTACACAGCTAAACCTAGCTACGAAGCAGTAAGTTTTGGTCTGCTACTGTTTTATCATAACACCTCTTTTTACAAACAACTGCCTTATCCATTTCTTGCCACAAATATTTATGTGCATCAAATATAACAGAACACAGCCATTCAGTATATTTCTGTGTATACTGCAGCACATCTGCACTGAATGAGGGACCATACATTAGATCTGCTGGGAACTGGACTTCTCTTCCGAATATTAGTTTGAGAAATATCTAATCAACTATTGTGCAGTTTCACAGTACGCCTTTATGACATGTGGTAGGTGCATGCTCATTCCAGTAAGTTTGGGTAGGATCACCAAACTTAGCAAACATATGCTTGGCATTTTGTAACTCAATTTAAGACAAACCATCGGACTAAAGATTATATTGTTAAGGGCATGTTTTCACTACACTTAACATAACAAGACATGCAACTGGCTATTGAAGTTAGCTCCTTGATCTCTACAGATATTCCAAAGCATGATAGCTATTATTCAACCAAAGATCTGTAACGGACTGCTTTAATGTACTAACTGGTAGATAAACTTCAGCCAATGAAGTAATCTATAATATTAATTACATTTCTCAGTTTTGGACAGTATATGTAGGGCATTTCCCTTGAGACAAACCTCTAATGGAGCTTTTTCAAGTTGACAGTTTTTATCTCTATTCGGCACACTGGAACAATGTCTTTGCCATCGCTCAGCATCTTTGCTCAAACGCAGACATTAAAATTGTTTTTAAGTGTTCACAATAGTATGTTACACTCTATGATGCTATCCAGACCTTGTAATATTCAAACTCTGAAGTACAACACACCATCCTGCACTGATAACAGACTGTGCAACTGGTAGATAATATGCACAACAGTATTACGTTTGTTAGTTTGTGACGGTTGTGTTTTACCTTGATTCACAGCAAGATATGCTTTGGTCTGTAGTTTCCGAAGTTCCTGACTGGACATTCTTAGATAAGAATCTAAATGTAGAATCGCTACCGCTTCTATGATTTGTTATCAGTGCTTCTAAAATTACTTTATCTGCTTTTACTAGGACCCGAACATTCAATGAATTGACATGATTTCACTGGCTCTAGATAATCCATCGACACCGTTATCCCTTACATAATAATCCAACACACAACCAGTTTTATCTTTGTTGTACAGTATCAACATTCAGGAACAGTCAGCATACAACTTGCATATGCATTTACATGCTCCATGTTGTTTGTTGAAATTCATTCAAAGCTACTCGAGCGCTATCTGCGCCAGCCTCTTTAATTTTGAAGTGATAGACTAGAGGAAAGGCAGCTAGTAAACACACCTATCGTCAAATTTCGGGCTACTCATTACCAACAAATAATTATATTGATCGTCACAATCTAACATCACCACGGTTAAATAGACAAGCATGTTGGATGACGGGTTTCGATCCTGTGACTCTCATATTGCAAGTCGAGCGCCCTAACAAGTATACCATACCAGGCCGTACAAATTTCACACTATCCAAATATGCTTATGTCACAAACAGGAGTCTACTGTCCTTATGTTATATTCTAACTAAACACAGTGATCTTTTTTTCAGTTGTGTATGTGCATTGTGTGATTATCTTAGTGTCGCTGTTTTATTTTGCCAAGATAAAGAAATAATTTTTATAACAATGAAAACTTGGGTTTGAGGTGGGTTTCGAGACCTATCCGGGCTGGTGAATGTTCCTGGTCTGTATGTTAAAGTACTGGCGACTTATTACTTCAGATCGGTTCATCAGGTCTAGTTGATTGTCGTGTAACATTTTATTTTACCTGCACACATTATGCATTTCCGAAGAAATATCATGAAATCTGACAGAACAAGTAACCAAACATCCAGACCATTAGATAGAAGTAGCAGTATTGACAAATTGTCTTATTATCAGCTGACCTTGGCTTCTGGTTATTGCTAGAAATAAAACTACTGCTGATATATGTATGTTATTGTAGATGAGCTTACAACAAATCAATTCATAACATTAACCGAAAGAGAGTTATTATTAACAGAAATGGTTATTACTGAACTGCAAAACAAGTAAATGCTGATTACACTGTACGAAACAACGATCACAAATGGTTGATTGTTTGTAGTTAAACACAAAGATACACAATGGGCTATCTGTGCTCTGCCCACCACGGGTATCGATACCCTGTTTCTAGCGTTGTTATTCCGCTGACATACCGCTGTGCCACTGGGGGCGATAACAAATGGACAAACAAGAGAAATATGGAAAATCACTGTAACGTGATTTTGAACACGAATTTAGAACTTTCTGTTTTTGTTTAACAGTGATGATAATAACGTTAGGAGTATGGAAATAATATTGATAATAGTTTTGACAATTTGACTCTAACAGCTATTCTTGATAGCAAGTGTTTTGGAAATGCGACAAGAAATATATATATATATATATATTTTATAACAACCGTTGTTTCAGTAATAGAGAACAACTGTATCAGAATTTGTATTTTAAGAGGTACCCACTTAACTTACGAATAATATGAAGTTCTGAGACGGCTATTTGTAGAATAATAGCTTTATTTTTGTACAACGTTTCGCCTCTAACAGTGAGATATGATCACATACAACATTTTAAGATTTGAAGTAGTGTGAAAGCTTTGAGTGTTCGTGGATGACAACTGAAGCCAACTTAAATTAATAAGCATTGGAAAAGTTTTTCAAAACAAGCTTGATAACGACATTAAAGCATTTCACGGAACTGTTCAGATGGAAAAAAAACAAGAAACACGTCTCATCCGGTCACTGGATTCACGAACACATGTAGGATAACTAGCTATTTTAAACCTGCTGTGTAAAATCAGATTCTACTCGTCAGACAACAGCTGATATATGACGTGAGCAAATAGACAAAACAAGCTGAAACAGTAACACCGTCTTCAAAAACTACATATCACTATGGCGCACTAGCAGGCTTTCCTTTTGTAACTTTGGATTCAACTTACTTGAGAAACTCAATAACAAATAAAACTGTCCTACTTTCTTCAAACTCTTGCTAAATTACTAAATTGGAATACCCCTTCCTGAGATGTCAGTACATGTACGTCTATTCAGCCGTCATACTTCCTGTGACTGCTTAATGATACAGTAGGGATTTCTGGCTCCTAGTAAAGAGTAATGAAGAGGATCTTAATATATCTTTATATCTACCAGCAGGTAAGAAAGCTATTATTTTATTTTGTTTATTTCTTTAAAGAATTCACCAATGAATGTATATGTAATACTGTCTTGGATTGAATCGCATTCAATAAAATATCAAACTGTAAAACAAATATATACGTTTATCCGAAGACGGTTTCAACTAAATACTTGAAATAGCTTCGTGTACATAAATTAAGGCAGTTGAAATTATTGTATAGATTCAGTAACACTTATTAACGGTATTTACGTTCGAAATGTTCGAGATATTATTCGCAGAACCAGAGTATATGTCGACTTTGTACAATTATACTTTTCGTCAAGATTTTTATGTAGGATTCAAGTTTAAATATTAACAATGTGTCTATTTTTAGAAACAAGTACAATAATACATTTTTATTGTAAATATTGTTAGAGAATTTGTATCGAGCTTTTCGAGTATCTGCTAAAATTATAAATATTATTGTATTCCAACATATGCGGAACGATGATCAAGATATATGTATCGTCTCAGCCGACTAAGTAACTGACTCAATGTTAGATAATATTTGTCATATCTTTGATGCATATATGTGTTTGTATGTGTACAGACCTAAGTTCTTAAAACATGTTTAATGTGACTTCAACAAATCCTATTATCACAGTAGTTTGAACCTACTAATAATAATTTTATTTTTTAAATTATGTCTTGACAGCAAAAACTTTTGTCAAGGCCAAAAATATGTAATACATTCTTTTAATTGCAAATACATATAAACCTTTTAAAACACTGTTTTACTGTATACGGGAGACTAAGAAACGCGGATATAGTTGAGCATATAGCTCGAAAATACTGATAGGCACTTGTATAGACTTCTACAAATTATGAAATACTTTTAGACATTTATATAGATTTCTGTAACTTATAAAACCCACCGGTGGCTCAGTAGTAAATCCGAGGGCTTATAACGCTAAAAATCGGGTTTCGATACCCTCGGTGGATAGAATACACACATACTTTGCGCTTAACAAGAAACAAATAGGCATCATACAAAGTTCTTATTGACAGTTATGTAGACTTCTGCATCTTATAAAGTACTTATAAGTATCTATATAGATTTATGCATCGTAAATAATACAAATGTTCGTAGACAGTTAAAGAATTGTATATCGAAGAATAATATAAATGCAGCAACATTACTGGTTTCTAATTGCTTTGCGTAGACTATTATCGAATTTTCAACCAATTATTTCTTGGTGTACTTTGTTATTATTAGCAAAAAAATATAAATATTTTATAACATATTATGTCGTATTAGCAATGAAGAATATAAAGTAATATTAAATTTACCCATTTATTTAATTCATATTTCATCAGTCCATAGACAACAATTTATCCAAAGAATTGTTTCTAGCAGTCCCAGGTAATCTGTAAAAGCAGTTTTAGTTTCTCAAAGGTTAAAATACATTGCGAACACAGTGTGTTCATATTATTAGCACTAACACCAACGTTTTCGACGTCCTCTTGATGTGTTTCGTTTTTGTGGATATAATGGCACTGTAAATGTTGATTCGTTCCACTGTGTGTTAGTGTTAAGCTCACGGACTTACAAAGCTACAATTCAGGGTTCTATTGCCCGCAGTAAACAGAGCATAAATAGCCCATTGTGTAAGTTTGAGCTAAAAACAAAACAAAGTAGAAGAAGCTACCGTTCCGAGCTCAATGCTACTCATACAAATTATTTATCAATTAGTTTAATATTTTTTCTCTTGTTTTATAAACTCTCTATGTGTTGAAAACCTGAAAAAACGAAACTTGTTTTATTATACTGTTTACATTCATCTTCAAATATTATATTAAAACGATTTTGAATATGCAAATCAGCACGTCATGTGACTACCAAAGCTAATACATAGCCGTAGTGGAACGAAACGTATCGGAACTATATTTTGACATTGTTTGGCATTTCATAGGTAGCGCAATGCCACTGTATAGTATGTAAGATATGTAAAAGCTCTTTTCGACACAAAATATTCATACACTCGGAATATAAAGATGTCTTTAGATCAGGGATTTAGAATTTCCAAAACGGAAATATATATCCTTTGTAGTTAATGGCATTGGAAAAAAAGAAGTATAAATCAGCTTGTGACATCAGAAATATCCAGAAAGAGACCCGCAACAGAGCGTACCTTATCCGTGGTAAGCAAAGTGAGAATCCAGAACATGAAGTTCAGAGCCACATATTCCAGGCAACAGTACGCAACATAATCAAGAAGGAAAGAGACACAAAAAGCCTATACACATGTTGCTTCCACGACATATCCGTTCAACTGTCTCATGCCTTAAGTAGCCGGAAAATGAAACTCGTGTACCGGCTATTCCATGCGAGAGCACATCGGTCAAGCCGCCGGACGCAACAGCTATGGATTTCTGTGTGATCCAACCATTGGAACAGGCTCTGGGAAACCGTCGTCCTCGTGCACTAGATAAATTATGGAAGGCCCTCCGGGAGGAGTGGTGTGCTTTGGACATAACAGCCTTACGAGGAAGCCTTTTTTCAATGAAAACAACGTTACGGAGCGGTGGATAGAAAATAACCGGACGTTGCAACAAGGACTGTAAATATATGGTGTGGCTCCAAAATCGCTTCAGCAAAACGTACTCAGCCCCTGCATATATCCACTTGAAACCTTAAGTGGAACCAACATACTTACCACATAGGTAAGGCTGGGGAAAGCATTATAAACCTAAAAGCAATTTCATGTCTTGCATCAACTTCATGATTACGTTTCGTGCTTTACAAGTTCAAAGTACACATTGTAATAAAGCATCTAGCTTTAGTCAATTGAAAATTACTGGTTAAACTCTAAACATCTGTGTAAGCTATTAATAATAATTAAATTCTAAACTATATAGGTCATGCAAAAAGGCGATATTACATCGCAAGTTGACAAACTTTGTTATTCCTGCCAATTTGTACAAGCGTACATGTCGTGAGTGAGGCCAACAAACGTACAGACTGTTCCACTCAGCTGAATACGAAAGACGTGAGGGTGACATATACGTTTCTATTGCCCACTAAGCCTTGTAATACGAGCTGGCAGATAAATAAAGGGTTATTTCAGGTCATCATCCTCACTTGACCTTAATATGTTCTAGCGCGGCGAAGGTCATTATAATATTCACTCATATGCTTCACCTCGCCGCTTTATACCATCCAAAACTTGGTTTCTAGTAAGTTCACAACATGAAACATCATTTTGGTCTAATAGGTTCGTAACATATAGTTATACAACTCTTCTAGTAATACTTATTGACTCTGTAATTCCCTTAAACAAACTCATAACATAATTCTAACATTCGTTCTAATAAGTTCACAACATGAAACATCATTTTGGTCTAATAGGTTCGTAACATATAGTTATACAACTCTTCTAGTAATACTTATTGACTCTGTAACTCCCTTAAACAAAGTCATAACATAATTCTAACATTCGTTCTAATAAGTTCATAACATATAATTATTCCGTTCGTCCTGTCAAGTTTACGGCACAGTAATACTGTTCACCCTAACAAGTTCGTAACATAACTTTACGTCTTGGACATACCAGGTTAAACAGAAAAATTATGTCCTTCACCCTAGAAAGATATAAAATAATTATAATCTTCAACTACTTTGCTCATAGCTTAATGTTCCCGTTGTACTTTCAAAAGTAAAGCGTTTGTATAGCATAGTATGCTTATAACTAATTTCACCATTCGACCTATATGCTGTGTTCACCACGTGGAATCGAATCCCTTTGTAACTCTGTAAACTTACTACTGACCCATTGGAAAATATAATGTGTTGACAGCGTTCATACATTATCATATCTTCAAAACGGAAAGAACAATACTAGGGAAATACAGTTTTAAAAAGGAACAACAAAAAAACACTGACGTCAATGCCTATTTTTTAGAGCACAGGATAACTCTTATGTTTCTACTTTTCAGAGGGTAAAACCAATAGCTTTATTTCAGCCTATAAACAGGTTTGGGTTTTAGGAAATTGGATATCTGGTGTAATTTTATCTCATGTTTTTACACTAAAATATTCTAGTAGCTACCTAACTAATGTTTTTCTGACATCAACTGCTTCCAAAAGCTGAAATTATATTCTTGACATTGGAGCTTAAACCAATGGAATGTCGTAACAAATTTAGATATTATATTTTATTTTTCTAATATATTGCAACGGCTGAAAATGGTTCCTGAAAGCTGGCATATGTTGTAATATATATGTATTTCAGATCATAAACATACACATATATACTCTGAGAACAATTTCAAGAGATGTAGAGTGGATTCATAATTACTAAAATAGCAACATTTAGAAAAGGTGTACCTATTTTTGTAAATTCTATTACCTTATTTTTTTAGCAAAAGTTCTGTGATAACGTAGTTTAGTTTGCTAGCCGTCCCAAATTTAGCAGTGAAAGACTAGAGAGAAGGTAGTTAGTCATCACCACCCACCGCCAACTCTTTTAACAACGAAGAGTGGGATTGACCATCATATAATAACGTCCCCACGGCTGAAAGGGCGAGCATGTTTGATGGGACGGGGATTCGAACCCGCGATCCTCAGATTGCGAGTCGAGCGCCGCCCTAACCACCTGGCCATGCCGGGCCACGTAGTTTAGAACTATGTAGTTTGTTATGAATGTCCTCCTTAGTTTTACTTAACACAAGCTGAGGTACCTGTCTTTTGTCCTGGTTATAAAAATGTGGGGATGGATGCTATAATAAATAACAAAATAATCCTAACTTTCACACAATTTCTTTATAACATAACCTATTATTACAATATTTATTATTACCTCAACAAAGGTTTGTATAAGCTTTAAGAACTCAATATCCATATACTTAAAACATGGTCACTGTGCGATGGTCAGGTTGACATTATAGGAAGAGGTAGCAGCCAAATTAGTGGCGGTAGGGGTGCTTTCTGTTACCCGCTTTCAA
>NW_013665936.1:24020-36770 GCF_000517525.1 Limulus polyphemus
GGTCACTGTGCAATGGTCAGGTTGACATTATAGGAAGAGGTAGCAGCCAAATTAGTGGCGGTAGGGGTGCTTTCTGTTACCCGCTTTCAACACACAGCTCTTAATGTTCTTCCACAGTGTTTCACGTGATTAAGTAATTGACGGTGATTGGCCACAAAAGTGTTTTATGGGCCAAAATTCAAATGTCAAAATAGGAAGTGGGTATAACTCAAGAAACGGCTCGTCATATAAGCCTTATGGTTTCTGTTAGAGTTGAAACTTCAGCTCAGTTATGCAGTATTGAAATAATAGCGGATATTTTTCATTGTAACTCTCCATAGAGAATGCTAGTGCACTCTCTGAGATATATATAAGACGTTTGTGTGCCCTTTCCCAAGCACTGTGTGTATGTGTTTTATAGAAAATTTAATAAAGTATTCTGTTGTTGGTGTAAGGACGTGGCGCCATCTGTGAATGTACGTAACGCTAACTTACGTCAACGATAATAAATGCTCAATAACAGCAATAATGGGGGTGAAGAGGTTGTGAACCCCATTAACATGCCCCTTGTTCCAACTATCATCGCACAAAGTTTGTTTAAGATTGGCCCAGCGACCTAGGGGTAGTTAGATAACGAACAAACAGACAGACAAACAGATAAATAGATAGATACTAGAGATGAGTATACTATAGCGTGGTATATTAGTTAAAATGAAGCTAAAATCCTCACTTTTTTGGAACTTTGACACATAGACTCCGGTAGCAGGATCGGCTTGTTCATGTGTCTTCCTCGGTCTGATGAGTGCACGTGAAGGTGACGAAATTAGTATTGGAATCTTTGTGTCAAAATGTCAAGAAAGTATGAAATTTAGTTGAACTTTTACTTCTGTTTCTTTGCTTCAACCTCTTCTCTCTCTCTCTCTCTCTCTTTCTTTCTATATATAACACTAACTTATGTGTTTTGATTACATTTTATGAGTATTGACGGACTGACATTCGAAACATTGTTGACTTGATCTCTTATAAGGAGAATTAATCAATGTAGTTAACTCGAACAAAATCTTGTAATATCTGTTTATTTTATTTTGTTATTATTATTATTATTACCATAGAAATAATGTATGTTCATAACAAAAACATGGAAAAGCTCGGAGTGACATTACAATTTTTCTTCATAAAGAACTTTTGCTAGAAAAATGGGTCACACGACGTGAAACCACTTGAGCCGCTATGAGGTTTTCAACTACACTCTTTCAGGTCAAAAGCTATGGGAAACTAGTTAAGTAAAGCTTTGATGAATTTCCAACCCCTTTCTCCTTTTATCTACATATCTAATGTATCATTAATTCCTCAATAAAAATTGGTCAGGCTTTTAAATTATTACGATTTTTATTTTAAAGGAATCTTTATACATTTACATACATTGAATCTAGAAATGGTTGGGCACGTTTTAAAACTGAATAACTTTTAATAAAACATTATATGGACGAACGATAAAAGGAGGATCTCTGTTAAATTTGCAATACCAAAGGCTGCAGTATATAATACCTGAACTTTCGTGCGTACAAACTTCAAATGCTGTAAGAGCTTTCCGAAGAAGATTGAGACTATATTTATAACAAGAACCACTTTATCTTGACTTAGTCAAATGTCTGTGTTGGTGACATAGGAAAGTACTGTGTCTGCACTAATGGATATAGTTAGGGAAACACACAAGCGATAAACATGCAATGGAGTAACAAACGACAACTAGATGGTGAGTTTATACCCAGCACAAAACATTATCACAGACAATAGAAAAGAAAAGTGAACAAGTTGTACAATACACTATTATTTCATATTGAGCCTTTGCTTTACTTAGATCATTACACCATGTTCTACTATATAGTTTATCAATCTAAGAATGTACTCTGTATTGCTTCCCACAATTCAACCAAGTTGTTTGGTCGCCTTTTTACCTTCTCAGTTTTTATATAAGCTCGTACAACCTCAAGATGTCCAGATAATGATTGTGAGTGTCCATCGGCCTCTTTACCGTCAAGATATAACATCACCATATTCTATATGCTTGGAATCATTGTCTTGCTGGAAGATGTACCCCGCCTGGTAAGACGTGCTCCTGAGAAGGTGGATCAGAATCTGAATGTGCTTCTCATCAGTCAGGGTGCCATGAATTTTGTATAGACCACAAAATCGTTGGTTGGTTGCGACCCCCCATCTTGTACTGATTCCACACTATGTATTACTGTAGGTTTTCTAAATTAACTGTAATACTGTTATCGTCTCTACGAGCAAACAAACCGTCATTGGTTGTTGTCAAACTTAGACTCGTCTTTATATAACACACATTTCCAGCTTTGTTCTTTCCACTATGAGTAGTCCGATGCCCACTTCAAATTTTGTTAAATTTTTCTCAGTAGTGGTTTTCGAGCAGGTACACATCAAATGAGACCATGTAGTGTTAATGTTTATGTTTCTGTTCTCAAGGTAATACCCTGTATTTTCAGATAGGCCATTTGCAAAATGTGTACTCAATCATCATCTATTTCATAACAAACATGCCCTAAGATACTTAACATAATTTTTAGAGAGTTTTGATTCTCTACTTTAACTACTTCGATTAAGTAAGAGTTTCACGTACTTTCTTCAAAGTCTTTCATACAACTCTTACTGAAACACTGAGTCTTGCTGTAGTGTTTTCGCATAGAGCGTCCTTCCATAGGATTTATACTCGTGTAACACACTAAAGACCAGTGCTTGAAAAACTTTCCACCTGAACTTTCATGCTTTCAAACTCCAAATGGTACAATAGTTCCTCGAAGATTATGAGACTACACTTATAATGAGAAAAAATTTTCTCTCGAGTTAAGAGTTTGAAAAACTAGTAAGTAAAAATATGACGAATTTCCCTGCCTTTCTATCTACGTAATTCAATTTATTAAGAATCTCGTAAAACGAAAATATTAACCAGTGAATTTTGTTTATGGTGCATACAACTACTCAGTCACTTTTGTTATTAAAAGCCCCCCCCCCTCCCAGTAGCTCAAAAGTAAGTCTGAAAACTTATAAAGCTAAAAACGAGACTTTGATACCCATGGTTGGCACAGCACACATTATGTAGATTTGAGCTTAACACTAAAGCAAAATATACTATTAACAGTGATTTTCTTACATAATACAATAGCTTGAAGTGATTCCTCTACACCAATATCAAAATCGTCCTCATTCTTCTTGCTTTTACGATATTTGTATTAGAAGTCTTGTACAGTTTCTGACCGTTCTTAATCTTCAATACCAACATCAAAATCGTCCTTAGCTACATTATCTCATCATATTTTTCTCGGTCTTCCTAATGGTCTCTTACCTTTTGGTCTTCCAAACATAGTATTCTTGGAAAGTCTTTTGTCTTCCATTCTGATAACATGCTTGCCAAGCTCATTCTTCTTGCTTTTATGATATTTGTATTAGAAGTCTTGTACCGTTTCTGACCGTTCTTAATCTTCAATACCAACATCAAAAGCGTCCTCTGCAACATTATCACGCCATCTTTTTCTCGGTCTACCTGTTGGTCTTTTTCATGTTAAAATAACTCTTGTCATTGTGGGTCCCAGATACTGAAACTCATTCACATATCCAATATTCATGCTCATTACTCTCATTTATTCTCCAAGCTCATCACTTCTACATACTTTTATAGTCTTTGTTTCTTTTTTTCCCTCGCTTATGGTTATGTACTATATGTTTTATACACAAACAAATTTAACATTACGGCATCAGTCACAAATAAAGCTCCGAGTTTATGACGTTTCTGGATTTGTCCTTAATTTTCCTTAGGCGATATTTCGGAACATCACAGAGTAGTTTAAATGGTTTGAGGTTGAAGTGCTGGCGCTTGGCCAAGAAAGATTTTGGACGATATTTGTAATAAGTAATTTTGGACAGAGCGATATGATTGGTGAGTTATCATTATGAAAGTAACATGATAATTCCCCACAGATGAATTAATCCAAGTAATGCATTACCACAGAGTCCAAACTAGCTAACATGGATCCAAACCACATTACAACCCCCACATATTATGATTAGGATGACACTAATCACATTCAAAGCACTTTATAGGTTATTAAACCCAGACTTCAAAGGACACAGTATGTAGCAGACTTCATCGCTTCACATGACGTTTTATTGCTATTCTCCACCCTAATTTCGATGTTGAAGGCACTAAGAGAGACAGAGTTTTGCATTCATAACTGTGATGAACAACTTATAGGCTACAGCCAATCCATAGGATTTAGCAGCATGGAGCTCCCTGTACACAGTTACTGTGTAGGCTCACTTTTCTGTATTTTTACATGGGCTAAAATGTTTCTGACGCTCATAGGAACAATATTTCACTCAATGACAATTCCTCGTTGAAGGTCTGTGAGCTGATCTTCATACATCCGATGTAACAGTGAACCATGCAATTCACGTATATATTCAATATTGCTAGCTAGTGTTATGTTCTACGAATGCTTTTTGAAATATAGTGTATACTGTTAACTTGCATAAACAGTCTTAAGAACTTTAACGTCTAACCATTGATTTTTTTACAACATACAACTACTTAATGAAGTAAAAGTACGTAGATTACCTTCTTCCCTAGAGTTGGTCTTTCTTTCATAACAATCTCATGACATTGGTAGGGTTTTCTCGTCTGTTTATCCCGAATTTCGGACTAGAAAAACCTTCGAGACAATACGTATAGACATATAATTTAATACATTTGGTACACTTCCTAAAACACTCAAATGTTCCTTAAAAAAGGTGTACCGCAATTATTTGTTGTTTGGTGGGTATTTGGCGTAAAGCTGCAGTGGCTAGCTATGTAACACTTCTTTATATTTAAACAACAACAAAATAGTTAAATGGAAAATACAACTGTATAAAATAATAAAATACAATAGATAAGACATATGTGTTTTAAATACAGTTAAACATCAAATATGATTAAGATGGCTATGAGTCGTAAGTAAGTATAAACTGTTAATTTGTAAGGTGTCATCATTCCCATTTATGACAATAAATAAAATACTATTTGCACTTAAGCTACGAGTTAAATTTAAATATTTAGAAATATATCATTATGTTTACTATAGAAAATAAATGTGATTTTAAGTTGAAGAGCTAATCTAACTACTTTCAAGAGAAGAAAGTTTAATTAATCTCGGCAAAGTATATTTGAAAAGTCAGTTAAGTTCAATATTGATCTGTTTAATTTCCGACCTACATTACAAGTAATCTCCTAAACTAACTAAATATTACTCTGTTTCTTCTACTATTATTATTAAATTATAAAAATCATATTTTACAGTTTTATGTAGTTAGTTGCATAATATCTATATTTATAATATTGTAAACCGTCTTAAAATATTTGTCTCTAATTAGTTTCACTTTAAGGTTTGTAATAAAACTGTAAAGCGTAGCATCTGATATATTGTTTGGTTCAGTCTAACGTTTTTTGCACTGTAATATTATCATTTCCCTGAGAACAGAACCAATCGTATCTTTTCTTGTAAAAAGCTGCTCCGCCTATCCGATAACTCCTCCTCTCGTCCTCAAAAGTGAAGCAAATAGGAGGGTTGGTCATGCTCATAGACAAAACGAAACAGATATATATCGCGAGTGCTTCAGTATGTTCAGTAAGGGGTCTCGGAAGCAAGCATTTATATGTCTGAAGATTTTCCGTCTCTCGAATAGTTTCAAATTTTACACCAGTTAGGTTTAATTGGTAAGTTAGCCATGGCGTATGTGTTCACAAACATGAAGACTGTGCTTGTGTTGCTGTAAATGTTCCAGGAGAAAATGCAACCAGTAAGATAAGCTTTGACACGTGTAATGTGGATTTCCAAATATTTTACTCCAGTGATCCTTTTGAAACAGAAATATAATATAGACCTAAAAAAACGAATTAAAAAATGACCGTCCCTCCTCTTAAAAACATATTCAATATGGATTTGTTAAAGTTTATTTAAAAAAACTCGTAGAACAGTCTGAAAGGCAAAGGCTTAATTCGATGAACTAAATTATAGTGCTGTACTTTGTATAATAGTGTAAATTTCCTGAAAAGTAATAATTACATTATGAAATAATTAGTCTTTCATGAAGAAAGAAGCAACTTCCTATAAATCCAATAATATATGTTTTATATATAAACAAATTGAACATTAAAAACGCTGTTTCACAATTAAGTTACGAAATAATTTTTCAGCCAATTATTCTAACCCTCAAATTAGAAATTTTCTAAACTATTTATTAATTAAAATACTTTTGGGTCTATGATATTGTTGAAGACAAATTTCATAATAAAATATAAATCACACAAAATAAATATACCAGCAATTACTCTAATTACTGCTGGGGTCTCCTATGTATTTCATATAAGAAATGGGTGGTTGGACCAAATGTTTTGGTCAGTTCTTTACAATGAGTGACTCACACACAAAAACATAAAATTAATCAGTATGGTGCAATAGGCGGAGCCCGCTAGAAGAAAAGGGTACAAAAACTATATTAGTAATTTAAAGGTTAAGTGAAGCTTCGTGCAAACAAAGTTTTGTTGAGATTGTGTTTACAAATACAGTTCGTATTCTACAGTATGGTAAAAAGGATAAGAAAGGAAAGTCTTGAATGATGTTTGAATGAATTATTTTATATTATAAGCTGCATGAAAGAGTTCGGCGTCGCAATGTTTACTTCGGAGTTGGTAGTTTCCGCTATCCGATGAAACAGGAAGACAAATAATTGACGCAATGTTCCATATGAGTGTTGTATAAAGTCGCATTTGTTTCGATGGTGTAACCCAAGTCGCATTTGTTTCGATGGTGTAACCCTGAGAAATCATGCAGCTTATAATATAAAATAATCGCATTTGTTTCGATGGTGTAACCCTGAGAAAAGTGAATGTTATCAGATCAGCGTGTTATTGTATAAGGCTGAGAACATTGAATTCATTTTGTATATTTACAAACTAACGTTATTTTTACTTGTAATATAAGTATGAAGCAAATACCGAGAAAATCAAGTGCTAGAAAAGTTTATGAAAAAATAAAAGGCACCACTTCTTTTCGAAAATTAAACGACATTGTTATGTGATATCATTACACATATCACTTGTAAAACGTAAATGAAAAATTCAAATCATTGCCATATATCAACAAAAACAAAAAGAACAAGGATATTTTTTCTGGTTTCTTTTCATCAATTGGCTAAGGTGTTAATTTTCAATTAGGTAGGACCGTCGAACTACAATTTAAAGAGTTAAAATTACAGAATATTTACAGGAAGACAAATAATAAATGGCTAAACAGATTGTTGATAAAAATGTGTTAGACAACGTTTCGAGCAACAGTCCTTCATACAGCAGATACGAAAGTATAATATAACCTTTTTATTTCAAAATAGCATTCGACAAAGGGTAATAAATGATCATCATCTAAGCGATATCGTTGTGAATAACTTTAAGAAAAAAGACTGAATTTAAAGAATAGTATATTAAGTTGACTGTGAAATGGGCGGCAACTGCCTGTTAGAGAAACAGTTGTAGAAATATATTGGTGACTGTACAATCTACTGATACCGCTCAAGTGAGGAGAACAACGTTTCGAAAGCTTTCGTCTTCAGCTCAGTTTGTGCAAGCCACTGTAAGCCTTATATGGTGTCCAGGTAGATTAACATGAAACAAACAACCAATCAAAGCACGTCCATATCAATCCAGCTGGACACTATGTAGCTTACACAAACTGACCTGAAGACGAAAGGCGGAAGACTTTCGAAACGTTGTCCGTTGAGCTGCATCAGTAGATTGTACAATCATCAATATATTATACAAGTGTTTCACTAATAGGCAGCTGCTACCCAGTTCACATTCAACTGAATATAAATATTATAAACTATATATATATAAAATAATATAGTATATTAATATATACTTCAAAATCAATTAAATTTGTTAGATTTATAAATCAAATAAAATACAACTCTACTCCAATAGCACCCGGGCCTGTCGTCTCCTGGCCGCTCTCACGAAATCTCTCCATCATTCTCTGTCCTGTGCAAACTCTGGCCATTCTTCATCTTTTATGCCAACATCAAAGGTGTCCTCTGTAATAATACCCCACCTTTCTTTTCTCGGTCTTTTAATGGACTATTACCTTGTGGTCTTCCAAACATAGTAGTCTTGGGCAGTTTTTTTTTGTCGTTAAGTAATCTTCTTCATCTATTCTCAACTGTATCATACATTGGCCCAAATTCATTTTTAAAAAACGTCTTCTCAAAATTCCGGTCTTTCTTTTTTAACTGTGTTGTAAGAGACCATGATTCACATCCATATAATACAACTTGTTTTGCAGTGATGTTGTATGTTTTAATGTTAGATTTTATGCTGACACTTCCTTTACTTACCATTTCCATTGAGCTCCAGAATCTTTTAAATCTATTTGCAATTCTGTTTATCACCTCTGTTTTCATATTATTATCTCTTGTCACTGTGGCTCCCAGATACTTAAAGTCATTCAGATATTCAGCATTCATGTTACTTAACTCTTCTTAATTTTCCAACCTAATCACTTCTGCATACTTTCACAATCTTTGTTGTCGTTGTTGTTGTTTTCCTCAGCCATCTCTTTGAAAGACAATGCTAACTCTATGATCGCTACTTCGCATTCAGACATATTGTCTACATCATCTGTATAGGAATGTAGATTTATAATTCGACTTTAGTTATCGCATCTCTGGCTCTCTCCCTGATGCTGACACAGAATTTATTTTGCTGCTTCCTATAGTCCAAAATTGAAGAGTATTGGTGACAAGGGGAATCCCTGCCATAGGCCACTTCCCCTCATAACAAACTTTAACCATTTCTATCAATATTTGTAAGTATGAGTAAATCGCTTTGTGAAACTTTAGACTTATGCTTTAGGTCAATAATATTAACACAACCCTAAAAGGCTTTGTATCGTGCTAATATGAATGTAGTAAAGCTAAACTGATGAAATGATTTGAATGTGAAAATCATTTGGGAACATCAGTATTATTTTAGATCCCAAGGAAGTTTTTATGCTCATTATATAAATAACTTATAATAATTATAGTACATAAACCCCTAACATCTTACACTGTAATCTAATTTTATTTTTTTAACGTGTTGTCTTTCACATGCCCACTTATCATCACTTCTATAGTTAGTTATATGCACGCCTGCATTACTGGGTCTCCTGGGTGTTTTTTTAGTCTGTGTGTGTGTGTATGTATGTACGTATGTTTATCTGTAGTTATCTTACAGCATTTTGAAAGATTGCTAGTCTGAGATGTTTAGCCGCTAAACAATGGCAGAGAAAAGGTACTTTCAGATTAAAAATTAAGACTTAAAGAGTATTTGATATGTGTATGATGTATAGCTAATCAACACATTGGTTTCCACATCTCTTAAATGATGTATCATTCAGATTGTTTAGACGATTACAGACTAAAATTTTAGCTTTAAAATCAAGAAGATTAACTTATAGACCTATTAACAAGTCAATATTTGTTTTTCAAACATATTTAGTCTAATTAATTGCTAATTTCACTAAATGAAGACTTGTTTACAGTACTTTTATATGTTAGATATATTAATCAATATTTGTATATTATTAATAAATCTGTTAAATTTCAATTATTGTGCTTCTTAAACTGCTATATTTTGTCAGTCAGTTGAACACTCGTGTAGAACTAACTTACTTCTATACTGCATACCTTATTTCCTGCATTTACAGCTGCATACTTTAGTTCCTGAGACCTTATTTCCTGCATTTACAGCTGCATCGCCTCTAGTTTATAAAAAACTAACAAAAAAACACCGGAAGTACTTTACTATGCTATATCATTGAGCAAGTCACTGTTACGAAACTTGAAAGAGGTCATTTGTTTTCGTCATTTAATATAAAAATAGCGTTAATGCCTATTCACGAAACCAAGCACATGAAGGAAACATATTTTAACACATAATTTGTTTAAAACTGTTTATTCAAATTGTAACTAGTATTCATGAAAGTAGTTGTGAATGTATAAGCATCGAAATTTCAACTGATTAACCACATATTTTTAAACATCAGTTAATTTAGTTATAAATTGTTCATAAAAGATGTTAAAAATACAATTACAAATAAATCATTACTCTTTTTTTTTTTACACTGGGAGTATAAAAAATAAATTGCCTACACTTTCAGAAATCTAAATATTTTCTGCACTTTACACTACTTAAATACAGTTTCAAACAAATAGTACCCTGGTGGGTCAGCAGTCAGTTTATGGACTTACAAACTAAAATCCGAGGTTCTATTCCCTGTGGTGAACAGAAAACACATAGCCCATTGTGTAGCTTTATGCTAAAACAAGAAAAACAACTTTAAAAACTAAAACTACCGGTTTCAGGGTTGTGTGTAATAAACTTTTATCACTCAAATATACAAGAAGAGATAGCTGTGTCTCTTGGCAAGTTTCGCTATAATATTTACAATACGAGTAAAAGGAAATTAATATACATAATCTAGACGATCAGTGGTTACAGAACACAGAAAAGCAGTAATTACTTTTTTACCTCTTCTGTTGTAATGTATATTTACATTAAAGTCTAATATATTTCTTCTGAGTTTTTTATAAATCACATCGCACTTTTCAATGGACTTAAGTTCTGGTATCCCGACGGTTTCAATACAGAATCTGACAACGAACTGGTTTACATCAAAAATTCGGGTTATACAGTAAAAACGTTATATATATATATATATATATGTATATGTCTGGAACTGCTTGCTCTTTTTCTCTCAGCTATTGGGAACCACAAAGAAAGAAGCGTACAAGTAATATAATACCTCAGACAAATCTACTCTATTTAATATATCAGTTCGCTGAGTTTTTCTTGTATCTCGACTACTGATTTTTTTTAACTTTCAGTGAAGTAATACGTCTATGACAGCCCTAGAAAAAAATATGACTATGACATTAAATCTAGCTTCCGGTTCTGTGTACCAAGAGAGCCGCCCACCTTAATTGATTGTTGGCCATCAATCGTGTAAATTCAGGGTTTACATGCTACTCACGTATTTTGCTACTAGCAGAGATCTGATTATTAACAACATGAATAACTTTAAAAACTTTTTAATCCATATCTATTGAACACTCTTCGCTTTTCCTCCAACTACCGTGACGTCACACCATCTTTTCCTGAACTATCATACCAGCCATTACAGACAGCGTCCTGTTTCTTATGGCAGCTTTATATGCTCTTGTTATACGTATTATGTTTGTTTGTTGTTGTTTTTTTTGGGGGGTGAGGGTTCGAAATAACTTTTTTGTTTGGCAAGATCTACTAGCCCAAAGCACCAAGGCTATTTGCGCGAACTAATATTTAGCTGCGGATGAGCAGCTCATAGAACAGCTCTAATTTTTTTTTCTTTTCAAGTACAAACTTTTAGCTCATAGCTCCGTCACCTCTTTACCGATGTGAGATCTAATTGAAGTTTTCGATTCAGGAGGTTAAACCCTTTCGACTGATATATTTGATCAAGCCCAAGGTCTCGTAGAATAAAATTTCAATTTGAGGGTAGGCTGGTAGAAATCCTGATGAGTAATACAATCGAATCGGGTATACGCGCGCCCCACGCTTGGTATTGCTGGCACACAAAAATATAGGTAATAAAAAAGGGAAATAATTTCAAGTGCCGCGGCTATTGAAAATTCCTTCTTGTTTTTTCTTTCTTCACAGTAAAGATGAGTAGAAATACAACATAAAAAATTAAATCAGAAAAGGTATTGTTCTTCTAATATTAAAAAAATAAATAGAGGTGAAACGGCATATAATCCGTAAATAATTAAAAACATAAACAAGCTAGAGGGCGTCGCAGTTTTTAAATTTTATTTCTAATATCCACTTCAGAAATTTGACCAGTAAATTTTGATTAAAAATTTTAGCTGAGAATATTTTTAAAAAGTACATAATTTTACAGGTTTATCTGTTTGTTTTAAGTTAAGCACAAAGCTACACAATGGGCTGTCTGTGTTCTGCCCACCACGGGTATCGAAACTCGGTTTCTAGCGTTGTAAGTCCGCAGACATACCGCTGTGTCACTGGGGGGCTTACAGGTTCTAATTCGTGCGATAACAGAAAATATTCCCGTATTTTAAACTGTGGATAAGTTATAAGAGTGACAAATAATCTCTTAGCGTGGATGGTGGATGGTAGGGTGCTGCTGATTAGCTGCAGCCTCCCTCTGGTCAGTATATCAAAATTAGGGACAGCGGCAAATAACTTTAGTAATTTCGCCATACATACAAAATACAGCTACAAACGATGCCCCTCTCTTAATCTGACTTACTACTATCCAACATTTTGCATTACACGGTATTTCGATTCTCAGAGTTTATGGGGCCGAATTCTATATAGTAAGTGTCTGTCATTTGTTGGCGATAAATTCGAACAATAAACAGACAGCACACTTGTTTTAAAATAATATATTCAAAACAAGTCAAACGTATGTATAAAAAATTCTTTACGCTGTAGGATATCATAGTTTATCTAAAACTATAAATAATTCTCTTCTCTTGTCAAAAGTCCACATAGGCTAGTTCAGTTGCTTTAGAACTCGGTTAACAAGAATAATTATTTTTCTCTACTATTTTTTATTACTTCACAATCTTGGCCCGGCATGGCCAGGTGGTTAGGGCACTCGACTCGCAATCTGAGAGTCGCGA
>NW_013665936.1:36780-45491 GCF_000517525.1 Limulus polyphemus
CGTGTAGCTTTGCGCGAAATTCAAAAACAAACAAACTTCACAATCTACGATAGATTCACTCACGTTACCCCGTGGGTTACCACAGTTGTATCCAGAACTTTAAATAATTGTCTCATTCTTGTCAAAATTCACATACGCTAGTTCAATTACTTTAGAACACCCTTTAACAAGACAAACTATTCTCCTTTATCTCTGTTATTACACTAACACTGTGATTGTTGCCCGTTATGGCTAAACTAACAATCACGCAATGGTTTTCAAACGAGACCTAAACTCGAGCGCTTTCAAATAGTCTAACTTAACGTTTTCTGACTTAAATTGCGCTCACTTGGTCGCCTATACATATATATATTGTCCAGCTGAGACCTAGAACTTTCTACAAACTACAGAACGCTGTGATGTAACAATACTCACTTAAAGCAACGAGAAAAATACAGAATGTTCGAGTAATGTGACGTTAAATTACAACTGAACTACACACACAACGTACGACTCTTACCGAGTTAATGTAAAGAAATTTGTCATAACTATCGCTTTTACACTTTTGACACTCTTGCTAAGAAAACTAAATAATCATTAAATATTAGATCACTAAATGAACTCAATTATAACTCTTACACTAAACAGTCTTTTATATCCAACATCGATATCAGAATAACAATAATTAAAAGTTACCTTTCAGTGTACAAGCATGATCTATAGTTTTTCAACTATTTAAAGGTATGATCCTTTGTACTTACATAAAATTATCAATACTCACTTGTACGAATACTCACTTTGATTTTTAAATTTATAACTCTTCACGTCTTTATGTCTGGTAATGTTAAACGTGGTTACTATGCTTATAAAGGTGCACACCAACCTGAATTCTCAAATATTGTTTTCCGTCTATAATACAAATCTTTATTCAGAACTTGTACATATTACGCATGGCGGTTCAGCTCTCTTTGTTTTGTTGTCACTGTTGCTGATAATTACGAAATACACATGCTTGTATCAGTCTGACACGGCAAATTATTGTAAATTATCATTATTAATTGTAATTACAATCTTCTGGACACGATATGTACACCTCACAAGGAAAGACGAGTTTAAAAACAAAATGTATCCGGTGTTTCTCTTTTTGGATTTCATATTGTTCTCTACCAGATCACTATATCATTTCTCTATTTTATTTACCCATTTATTTAATTCCTACATAAAATATAAGTAAGTGCTAGAGATGCTAGCAATGTCTTCTTCACACCCAGCAACACCCAAAACTTTAATATCGTCAGCAAATCTATGTCATTGGTTTGGTTTGTTTTGAATTTCGCGCAAAGCTACACGAGGGCTATCTGCGCTAGCCGTCCCTAATTTAGCAGTGAAAGACTTGAGAGAAGGCAGCTAGTCATCACCACCCACCGCCAACTCTTGGGCTACTTTTTAACCAACGAATAGTAGGATTGACCATCACAGTATAACTCCCCACGGCTGAAAGGGCGAGCATGTTTGGTGGGACGGGCATTCGAACCCGTGAACCTCAGATTGGGAGTCAAGCGCCCTAATCACCTGGCCATGCCGGGCATCTATGTCATTGATGTAAATCAAAAAGAGCAAAGGTCCTAACACTGAGCCCTTAGATATCCCATGCGTGACATTGGTTGATTGATTGAACTTCATTTATAACAACCTTCTTCCATCTCATCAGATAACTGTTTTTAACAAGCCTTTTATGTAGCACCTTCTCAAATACTTTCTGAAAATCCAGATACACCAAATCCACACCCTTAGCCTCATCTACATAAGACGTAACCTTTTCAAAGAATGATAAAAGACTAGAAAGACAAGGTTTCTCCCTTGTAAAACCATGCTGACTATCTTTATTCTCCTGAAGAAGAATGGTCAACTATTCGACAGCGCTCGAATTTTGGGTCTCGTTTTGAAAATATAGCAAATTTATAAACTTTATTAAATGACTTTCCAGGGTGTCTTTTATCAAATTTAAAAAAAACATTTCCCACCATTGATGTAAGACTAATAAGCCTATAATTATTGAGATACTTTTTATTACTTCCCTTGAAAAGAGGAGTGACATTACCTAACTTCCAATCCTTTGGTACCTGCCCACTATTCAAGGACTTACAAAGAATAGTAGGAAGTGGTTCACATATCCAATCCTAGCCTCTTTCAAAAACCCCTGGTAAATATTATCTGGCACAGGAGTTTTATAATTATTTCATCTTTCCAATTTTTCCTTAATAAATTCAGAATTAATGTGATCGTATTTTTCAATCTCGTTTCCATCAAGCAACTATTAAAGATCAGGAATACCACTTAAATCTTCATTATTAAAATTTGAAAAAAAGTAGAATTCAATAACCCAGTCATATAACTCATAATGAGATATTGGCCTTCTTTTATTATCTCTCAAAGGCCCTACTCCCATCCTAACATTTTGCTTACACTTTATGTATTTAAAGAAATCCTTACTCTTAATATTTACATTTTCAGCCAACCTTTCTCCATATACTTTTTTATTTCCTAATTTTCTTGATTTTTTTATAATCTTCCAAATCTCCCATCGTTGCAGTCAATTCACACTTCCAAAATTTATAATGTTTTTCTTTAATTTTATCCTTTATATCCTTTTTCAGCCAATGTTTTTTAATTGCAGCCATCCCTTTTTTCTATAAAAAACATACCTACTTTAAATATTTAAGCATTTGTTTTTACAGTTTTTTCACATTTGATCAGTATCCCCAATGTATCATCCCTTCAAAATTACCCCTTATATCCATATGTAGAAAAATATCAAACCTAACTAAACAATAATAATTTGCACCCAGATGTGTCCCGGTCTCCACCTTATTAACAATTTCTATATTAGCAATAAACAATAAATCTATAATAGCGTTATTCCTGGTAAGTTACCTAACCAATTGGTGAAGAAAATCACCATGAACAGTTTTAAAAAATGTTTCTCCTGCATGATTTGGCTCTGACATTTTCCAATCTATGTGCCTGAAATTAAAATCTCCCATAATTATGACCTTATTAACAGCTGAAACCTTTATCCCACCGTAAAGTTTATCATTAATTTCGCCAGTTTCGTCTGGTGTGCTGTAACAATTTCCATCTAAAAGCCTTCTTCCCTTACAATCAGTAACAATCTCACTACTACTAGCTTTGATATCCTCAACTTGAACAGGATGTAACTCACACATCACATATAAAGTCACTCTTCATCTTTTTAGTACTCCATCTCTATTAATCACACTATATTCCAAAGAAATTCCTATCATCAAAATTACTAAAATTAAGTAGATTTCAGTTATTTCCATTACATCAAAATCCTCTGTTCCGATCAATGCTCTAAAGTAACTAATTTTATTTCTTATGCTTCTAATAATAACAGTTTAGTCTACCACTGAAACTACTTTTGTATTTTGTTCCTACGCTACACTTTTCTCTACATATTATTATTTCTTCATTATTCTGTCCATCATCAGTATCTAGTCCTAGTTCAAAGCTTCTCTTGCAGTTGAATTAATAGCCCTTGCAAATGTAAGTCATCCATTTCAAAATTTCACTTTTCCCATTGGACTGATCCCACAATTCCAACCAACCAACATGCTCGTCCTTCCATATCAACCTAATCCTAGCATTCAACACTAGTGACCTACTTATAATTTCATCACTATAATCAAGTCTTGGCATAATCCCTGACAAAATTAACTTATTATAACCCTAATCAAGTCTTGGCATAATCCCTGATAAAGTTAACTTATTATAACCCTAATCAAGTCTTGGCATAATCCCTGACAAAGTTAACTTATTATAACCCTAATCAAGTCTTGGCGTAATCCCTGACAAAGTTAACTTATTATAACCTTCTTATCCGAATTCCTTTATCGATGCCGTGTACTTAACAATTATCTTCTCTAACCTACACTTTCCTAAATAATCATACCCTATGTAGAGCACAATGACTGCATCACTTCTCGCATACTTTACTTTATCACTTGTACTGTCAGTTATATCCCCCATCGTGGATAACATAATCTAATTTCTCCCCATGTGTTTACCCTATAGATCCTCCTATCTAAAGAATCACTTATAGCAATAACCTCTTAATGTTTTTCATCCCTATTTGTCCCTCTTGTTATCCTTTCCTCCCTTAGTTACTCATCTGCACAAGCTATAGGCTGAAATATGTTTCTTAATACAATCTACTCATTATAACTAGATCCACTACTAATAGCTCTGTTAATATTGTTTCCAACTTCCTTAAGCTTATAATTAGTCACTGTATCCTTCGCATGCAAAAGCTTCAATTCCTCTTTACATCCTGCTGCTATTTTCCATAGCTTACCCTTCTCTTTATCCATTGCCTCTACCCTATTTAGTACAGCCTCCAATTGCTCCTCCAACTTACAAATTCTACAAACAACTTGTACAACTTTACTACTAGCTTTCTTAAATGTGCATGCCATTTCCAAGTTCTCAAATAAAACTCACTCCTTGCACCTGTCGCACCTTACACACTGTGTGCACTTAATGCCTACACTATTCTCGGCCATTGTAACTTTGGAATAAATAAACAACGCTAAATACAAATATTTAAACCATCCTATTGACAACTGTGTTTAACCTAACATTAGATTTAAATATATTACACTATTTTAACACTACCTCATATTCTCACTAAAGTAATTAAGCTTATGTTTAAAATGAGAAGAGACAAATAACTAGTCTTTAGATTATAGTTATGTAATAATACGATATAAAATTTAGCCTGTTTTATAAACTACAAATAAGCTTAAATCGTAACTAAAGTCGCATGTTTTATTGCTCGTTGAGCAGTATTAGTTTAATAACGATATTTCTGTGCTGGATAAAGGAAATGAACAGCTTTTATACTTTTTATAACAAATATTACAACTGTGATACATTTAGGTAGTTTCTGATGATTATCTGAACATTATTTTAAGTTCAGTACAATTTTTCGAAAGAAAAATATGGAAATCAGAACAACGCCTTTTATGTCATAAATCTCATAAAACAAAGATTAGCTTTAAATCTTGGAAATATTGAAAACATCTAGTAAGATTAGATGAACTATTTGTAATTTTCTTAATGCTCCTTATACCATGTAAAAACCTATTCAGCTAATGATAATAATAATGATCAATTAACAGGAAATACGTTGCGATAAATCCCATAAAACAAAGATTAGCTTTAAATATTGAAAACATCTAGTAAGATTAGATGAACTATTTGTAATTTTCTTAATGCTCCTTATACCATGTAAAAACCTATTCAGCTAATGATAATAATAATGATCAATTAACAGGAAATACGTTGCGATAAATCCCATAAAACAAAGATTACCTTTAAATATTGAAAACATCTAGTAAGATTAGATGAACTATTTGTAATTTTCTTAATGCTCCTTATACCATGTAAAAACCTATTCAGCTAATGATAATAATAATAATAATCAATCAACAGGAAATACGTTGCGAAACACGTCTTATTTTTTAACTTATGCATTTCCGCCTCATTTTTGAAATTGTACATAATCGTGTATCTGTGGTATTTGGTGAAATATTATAAGAGCACAGGTGTGTAGATCCGAAAATCAGAAAGCTGTAGAATTTGTTTGGAATAAGTTTTGAATGGAAAAATGTAACCGAAATAAAAAACGATACAAAGAAAATGCAGAGAGCGCACAAACGAAGAAACGTATTAAGCACACACAAAATGTAACGAACCTGATATTAATAAAACAAAATGGAATAGTACTGTACCTTAAAGTGAATGTATACTTCCTGCTTTTTAAGAGCTACCAACTTAACTTACGAACAATATGAATTTTGAAACGGCTTTTTGTGGGATAATTTGAATACACCTATACCTTAAATATACGTTATCACGTTTTACTGCTCGAGACGAAACGTTGTACAGAAATAAGTCTATTATCTCTAAAATAGCTGTTTCAAACTTCGTAATGGATGTACACTTATTAATTAGGTAAACCAGACTGTGACCTTTAAATCAATGTACACTTATTAATCAAATGTAATAAAACTGTAACCTTAAAGTGAGTGTACACTTATTAATTAGATAGAATGGGACTGTAACCTTAAAGTGAGTGTACACTTATTAATTAGATAGAATGGGACTGTAACCTTAAAGTGAGTGTACACTTATTAATTAGATAGAGTGGGACTGTAACCTTAAAGTGAGTGTACACTTATTAATCAAATGGAATAAAACTGTAACGTTAAAGTGAGTGTACACTTATTAATCAAATGGAATAAAACTGTAACCTTAAAGTGAGTGTACACTTATTAATTAGATAGAATGGGACTGTAACCTTAAAACGATGTATACACTAACTAAAACACAAGAAAATTAAACACTATCATCTCAAGTAACTGTCAGTTTGTTAACCCAGAAGACCAGTTTTGGTCATCGCACCCAACAGACAATGTAAAGACAAAAACTACTCAGATTGTCATGTTCCGTATAAAAGTAAAAAACCCGAATACTCATATGTGAAACCTTACTGACAATCTTCCTGGTTCTGAATATCATAGGCGAAAATTCATAATTTCACAAAAATTAATAGAACGGTAGAGTGTGTAGTATAATCCTACCGTACATAGGCAATATATATATATTTAACAGAATGTACCGTACATAGGCAATATATATATTTAACAGAATGTACCGTACATAGGCAATATATAGATTTAACAGAATGTACCGTACATAGGCAATATATATATATTTAACAGAATGTACCGTACATAGGCAATATATATATATTTAACAGAATGTACCGTACATAGGCAAATATATATATATTTAACAGAATGTACCGTACATAGGCAATATATATATATTTAACAGAATGTACGCACCACACGGTTTCCCTCTAAGAGCATACTTGATAGTTTTGACTTATTTTACGGCAATACGTAAATATTTAACACATAATCTACATTTTAACTCACCAGTTCACACAATCTGCTCAAAATGGGCTCCATTAACCTTGATGCAATATGTGAGTCGATCACCTAAAATACGTCTCACGTTACTTAGCTGGTCTGTTACAATATTTGCATATTCCTCAATCGTTCTCGCTATAAATTCTCTGGTGTTGTTGGTGCTGTGCTGTAGACCTCGTAAGCCAATCCCATCAATTAGGGAGTACGTCATGAACATAATCCCAAAACTGTCCTGTTGAAATAAACCTAACGTTCGAGATCATGGTAAATATCACCTGAAGCAGGGCCAACTTCATTCTGGAGCACCTGTGAATATTTCGGTCCATCTAAATTTCCGTCGAAACAAAGAAAGGAGGCCAACAGTATAGTATCCCGCTATCCAAGCATAAATATTGACTCTTTGTGAATGTTGTGTTTAGCCAGTTCTGGTAACATGCCTGTTCACTTGATTCCAGTAGTGACAATTATCTGTTCACTTGATTCCAGTAGTGACAATTATATTGGAATCAAATGAACATGTATAATTGTCACTACTGGAATCAAGTGAACAGATATAATTGTCACTACTGGAATCAAGTGAACAGATAATTGTCACTACTGGAATCAAGTGAACAGATAATTGTCACTATTGGAATCAAATGAACATGTATAATTGTCACTACTGGAATCAAGTGAACAGAGATTCCAATAGTGACAATTATCTGTTCACTTGATTGCAGTAGTGCCACTTATATCTGTTCACTTGATTCCAGTAGTGCCACTTATATCTGTTCACTTGATTCCAGTAGTGCCACTTATATCTGTTTGCTTGATTCCAATAGTGAAAATTATCTGTTCACTTATTCTCTTGAAAAGGTGGAAGCTTCGTCGTAGAAGGAAATACATCCCGCCACACTACCACTGTTTGAAACAGCATCATATACCTTCTACAAACTTCAACTCGTTTGTATGGGTCACGAACACCAAAATATTCGTGGATTTTGTACTTATATGTATGGAACTTATTCGTCTTCAAAACCCTAGCCACACGTGTACGTGACACGCCCATTTCGTCGGCTAATTTGAATGTGGACTGCTGTGGATTTTTCAGCACTGCAGTAACAGCAACTTCATGATAAGTTTTATTAGTAGCCTTCCTGTTAGAAGTCCATCGGCCACACTACCGGTTTGAATAAAGTTTGCTATACCTCTGCCAATAGTGTTGTGACTTGGCTGTGGCCGTTCAGGATGGTGGTGCTTTTTTTTATGGTCACACAATAAATTACATTCATTTGATAAAAAATTTCCTTTTGATAGTCAATCAATACGAAAACAAACACAATATAAACAGAAATTTTCTAACGTTGTTGTTATCAAGTTGTTGTAGAAGTAAAAAACTAATTTTTGTTTCCTAAAATGTTCATATATATGTTTCTTAATCATGCGGTTTCAGTGCTTTAGTGATTATAGTTAATAATTATAAGTGCATGGAAACATTGAGTCGATGGAAGATGTTTTCTTCCAATGTTGTGAGACATTACTGTTTATTGGAATTCGTTACGCGTTATGCATAATATACTCAAAGCTTTTAAAGTTAAACCAGGAAATGGATGTAAAAACTCAAGATACTTAACTAGTTAGTCTAACATGATATAGCATATACAAAAATCAACATATGTTTGTACGAAACGCAAACGTTTGTCGAGAGTATTTCAGTTTCTAAAATATAAACTA
>NW_013665936.1:46491-51487 GCF_000517525.1 Limulus polyphemus
TTGATTAACCTAGCTTATAAGTGTTCCGTAAATGGCCTAAATGTATAAAATGAAAACCTTTATCACTTTCAGCTTTAAGAAGTATTTATATTTTTTAGTTAACAGATCGAGTCCTTTGTAGGAATACATTTCTTGGTTCCAGCTTGAATACCAAAAACAGTAACACCCCGTCCCCTGTAGTTCACCCTATCCCTTGATTCGGTATGTTATATTCTGCAATTTTGACAGGTAAAATATAGAAATATTTAAAATTTCCAGACCATACGTGTTCATACTTTACAAAATAACGCATCACTTCATTCTCTCTCTATAAAGAAAATACTCTGAAGTTTATTGTTGTATTCTTTTCTTCTTAAATGATGGTAAAACAAAATTTCATGATCATATCCAAAGGTGCATGCCACTTAAACCATAAATTCACAAATAATAGAGTGAGAAGAACGAATTAAAAATTGAATTGTATCAACTTATTGTTACAAAGTATTTCAGACTAACTTTGATTAGATACTTTAAATTAGTAAAAGGCAAGAATTAATACCTTATTATTAAGTCAACACACTATCTCTAAGCTGCCAAGCCACTCTTGTTTGTGTAGGCGGGAATTTTCAGGTTTACTTTCTTTTTCTTATACAATAAATACCATTCTGACCGGAAATTGTGATGAATGAAATGTACATAGACTATATATACAACCAAGTATTATGATTTCATGGATGAAATGTTGTTTTGTTAACTGGCTGCAACAAGAACATGCATTTTAGACTACAGTATTAAGCTGGTGTTTTTTGTTTTTAATTATATCAAAAGAATTAATTAAACCACATAGAGTTAATATCCTTATCATTGCACTAACCTACTTTCATTGAGCAACCATCCACAACTGCTTTGACTTTGTTGTATATAACAGGGAAAGTATAGAAATAGTTTTTCTCTTTTTTAGTTTTGTATGTAACAAAGAACTTTACATGTTTCTGTGTCATGTCAGTATTTGAAGTTTTAAACTTAAATTGAACCAATTTTTAAACCCATATCAATCAGTATTTTTACGTGAACTCAGTTAAGGTACTAAGGAGCTTGAATTACCCCGTGGTAGACTTCTGCATGTCTGGCGACCTGGGTTCGAATCCATGCGATACCACAAAATATTCCCCGCACTTTAAACTGTGGGTGCGCTATAAGAGTAAGAGACAATCCCTTATCAAGAATGGTGGATGGTAGAGTGCTTCTGATTGGCTGCCTTCCCTCTGGTGAGTAGTTTAAAATTAGAGACTGTGGAAGATGGCCACTTCAGTATAGTTGTTATTACCAGTGTTTTAGTTAATATGTCTCCACTTCTTGGTATGTTTTTACAGTTGAATTCAATATAGTTATTATTACCAGTGTTGGAAATTACATGACTCCACATCTTGGCATATTTTTATAGTTGAGATTGAATATAATTGTTGTTACCAACCTTGAAAATTACATATCTCCAGTTTTTGACAAGTTTTTACAGTTGATTAACCTGTTCCCTGGTGTATCAATCTTTAAACAAGTGTCTGAGATAGGTTTACTTCATTATTTGTCCAAAAATAATCATATTACGTAACTGATAGCCTTAAAACACCGTGATAGAAAACCAGGAAGCGGCAATAATTTAGTATTTATGTAGTTGCAAACTTATAGAACAACAAATCATCAAGAAATATTATTTTCACCAAAAAATGTAGATATAAAATTATTTTGGCATCTTTAATGGCAAAATAGAAGTATTTTTAGTTCAGAACATCGTAAACGATATCCCAGGAGAACTAGGTAAATAGACATGGATGATGGGACAAAATTACAATCAAAGTAATGAAACAAATAATATTACTAATGTATATTGTACCTATCAATTTTTCCAAGTGATCAAATCGTTCAACATTAATTCCAACAAAGCTTCCTTACCTGAACAACGTACGAATAGTGCGTTTTAAAGGGAAGATAACATTTTATTTAACAAAGATGACAGACCAAATGTGCTGACATAAGTACCGTTGACACGTTATTGTAAAATGCCAGGCTTTCTGGAAGTTTCAAGTATTTTCTTTCGCCTTCATTATAAAATTAACAACATTATACTTTTTTTTGTTGGATTTTCAATAGTTCCCAGTTGTTATCCCCCCAGTGGTATAGCGGTATGTCTACGGACCTACAACGCTAAAACTGGGTTTCGAAACCCGCGGTGGACAGAGCACAGGTAGCCCATTATGTAGCTTTGTGCTTAATTACAAACAAACCTAATTGTTAATCATTATGTAATGAAAATTTGACTAACTTTACAGGCTTGGCATGACCTGGTGGTTAACGTGCTCAACTTGTAACCTGCGGGTAGCGGGATTGAAACCCTTAGCCGAAGATGCTCGCCCTTTCATCCATGGGCCGTTATAATGTGACGGTCAATCCCTTTATTCGTTGATAAAGAGTAACTCAAGAGTTAGTGGTTGGTAATGGTGAGTGGCTGTCTTCCTTCTAGCCTATCACTTCAAAATTAGGGACAGCTAGCGCAAATAGCTTTTGAGCATCTTTGAGCCCAATTCAAGAAAGCAAATCAAAGCAAGATAATTTCTCCCTAACTCACTTGGTGTCTTGATGCGACTTTTAACACATAAAGGCAAACCTCAAGTTTACACCTACCCGTTTATCAAATACATCGTGGGAGGTCCAAATGGCATTGAACCTCTGGGAAGAAACCATGGAATGAAAAACACAAGCAGGAGGCCTGATAGAGTCTCGAGTTCTACCTTCGAGCTAGGCAGATATTACCACTATACATATAACACAATCTTCTCCACTATTTGAAATGAATAGCCAAATCATGTGACAAAATCTTTATCGTGGTTTTCTTTCTCGAACGAACGAGAGTTGAGTAAGTGTTTAATATATAATCATAAAAAAACTACTTCAGAATAAATAATAGTAGAATAATGCCAACTTTCCCGGTGGGTCAGCGGTAATTTTGTGAATTAACAACGCGAAGGTCCAGAGATCGATTCCCCGCGGCTGACAGAGTGAAGCTTTGCTCTAAGAAAACAACAACAAAGTCAATGGTGCTTTCAAAGTTAGCATTCTTGTATGAAACAATGTTTAAGCAGAACCATCTAAGAACCTAATAAGGCAGTTACACGTTATGATTAAACACATATGTTACTGTGAAAATGGAATGTTTTTTTACAAGCCTCCTTGTTTTTAACAATAATTAATCAAACTTATTCAGAGTATTATGCAGTTCAAGAATAAAAGTAACAAAAGATTGCTGTTTCAGTCCCTATGCGCCATTTTGTTTCACAATATCTATAAATACATAAGGCTATGATTAACAAACTAGGACGGTTTCAATTTTAAGTGAGAAGGTAAATAGCTGCAAAGTTTTTAATTGTAAACATATATAAATAGACAATTCGTTTTATGACAGGAGCAACAACAACAAGGAGAAAATTCTTAGGAACGGAAGCTTAACAATTATATAGTCTACATTTGTTCTTCTACAGTGCAAATTTATGATTGATATAAGTTACATTTTTGTATCTATGGTAATAAATTAAGTTAATGATTAACTTAGTTAACTTATATATACACTTGTATTTATATTGTAGTTCTATTAGTAAAAGCATTATTTTAACTAAACTGACGAACCAAATTGATGAACAAAATTTGTTTAAATATACACTTTGTAATATTTTAAAAATCCAATAGCTCTACAAATATGTTATGTGAGTTAGTGAATTAGTTTAACTAATAAATTTTATATTTCTGAACCCTTAGAAGTTATATCATCTAATGCTTCAACATTTATAGCTTTCAATACATCCAGCACGTGTCTGAAATGAGAGCCAGATATGACTTAGAGGTTAGCCTACTGTCCCGCACTAGCTCAGCCGTAAGCTTTATGGTTCTAACACTAAAATTCGGGGTTTGATACCCGTGACAGACAAAACGCATCTAACTGCTCGACTAACTTTCTGCAAAAAATGAATAAAGATCTAGCATCTCGGGCTGATTAATCGAAAGTCGAAGATTTGTGCTACGACACCACTCCGCATTATCAGCTGTGGGTGCGTTATAAGAATAACAGGCAATTCCGTTATTCAGCTCAAATATGGACAAAGCCTTTGTAATGGCGGATATTCCTAACTAGCTTCATTCTCTTTGGTCAGTAGTTTGAGATTAAAACTGACTATACTTGTACCTGAGGGGATCCTCTTAGTTGACCGCTTAGCCTATATATGCACATAAGGTGCAATTCCGGTTAATAATACCAACACAGTATCTGCAGTTGAAGTTTTTCACGTATACAGTTTTATAAAAATGTTCTTTACAGAATCACTAATTATAAAGATTTTGTAACTTTATTTACTGGTGTTGTGCTTGTGTGTTTGTTATTTTAGCACAAAGCTACAAATTGTGTTATCTGGGCTTTGTGTACAGCGGGGAATTAACACCATATTTTAGCGTTGTGAGTCCCTAAACTTACTGGGTACTGGGCGACCTTTAATAGCATACAACACTAACATTAAAAATATGCATAGGGGGTGTGAAAACAACAAGGAAAAAATATACATTTCACAATGTTTTTCTTTCTTCACTTTTTTTTTCACATTGTGATAGTTTTCAAATTCTTCTTGTAAAAGTATTCAGTTTATGCACTCATTAAAAGAAAAACCGCAAAAGTAGTACAGTTGTAAAATGCCACACTCTATAAATAAGCTTTATTTAGTTTACAATGTTGAACAAAGGATGTTGTAAATTTCCTCATAACACAGTGTAAACTTGTGTGAATTGTGAGCTGTTTTAAGCATGTTCATTGTTCGAAGACGAGGAACCCACTTTGAGACTAGTAATGGCTGGAGACGGCTTGAATGGGTAATGAAGAAAAACTTTAATATAAGTTTAACATAACAGCAAATGTACAACGTTTCGACAAGCTTTTGTCATCATCAGGTACCCCGGTAAAAGTAACTGATGATGACAAAAG
>NW_013665936.1:51796-53609 GCF_000517525.1 Limulus polyphemus
CTTTTGTCATCATCAGTTACTTTTACCGGGGTACCTGATGATGACAAAAGCTTGTCGAAACGTCGTACATTTGCTGTTATGTTAAACTTATATTGAAGTTTTTCTTCATTACCCATTCAAGCCGTCTCCAGCAATTACATGTTCATTGTTCTCTTTCTGTAATAAAAGAAACTAAAATATTAAATTATATTTTTTAATTCTCAAAGAAATTCCATCAAATATGTTTATCTGAAATTAGATTTAGAGCCACTATTATGGAAGAGTAAAATTATATGAAGTTTCGACACTTTGACGTGTCTTCTTCAGTCCAACGTTTGTTTGTGTTTCTCTCACAAATAAAAGTTGGACTAGAGAAGACACCTGAAAGTATTTGGTATTGTTCCGGAATAGTGGCTTTAGACTTTACTTTAGATTACTTTATATGGTATTGTGTATTTACCTTATGTTAAATATGTTTATATCTTTGGCTATAGGAAGATTTTGGGATTCTATAACTCCTTAAACATAGAAAAAACATGCTTTATAAGGATAACAAATTATTGAGCAGGCTATAAATAAATGTTTCACGTTTGCACACGATGACAAGAAACATTATTAATGCCTAGGTGCAATGTGCACCAATTCAAAACTACAGTCAACACAATATACTCTTAAATCCTCAGATATATCACTATTTTGACTGTTTCGCCTATTCATCGTTAATGATACTACATTAAGTGATCATTTTATTATATACCTACTTAGTATCTTTTCAATGAACTTTAACATTTACAATTTGAATTAAAGTACAGATGAGACATCTAAAAAAATTGTAATTAAAATGAATGACTACAATTAAAAACATCATTTTTTGTTAAGTGGATAAATGCCACGTTTCTCACCTTTACTCAATCGGTGTTTCTTTTGTGAACTATATGGTGAATTATGCGTGAATCCTACGAGTTAAAAAGTATACGCGCTTCTTTATTCATTCTAAATCTGTGGGAGATTATTTAAATGCTGTAGTTCTTACAAATATGTGGAGGTATTATGCGTTCATCCTTGTTGCCAACCTTCCTTACAATCGGAATAACTTGACCATCCACTGATGCAACATTACTTTAAAGAAAGTATTTATCTTCGAAATATAATTTTTGTATGAATTTTAAAACATACACCTATTTACTTATAGCTTAATTTTAGAGATTCTAGCACATAATAAGAAGAATAAAACATTGAAACACACTAATTGTACTCATCTTGGTTAGAATATGTCCAACTGTGAAATATTTACGTAACGTTTTGGCTTTCTGGCCTAATCCACTCCAACAAGAATACAGTTTCTCTGTAAATGCCAGTACGTTTGTCCCTTATTATCTGCACGGTCCTACAGTTTCCCTTATTATCTCCATGGTCCTACAGTTTCCCTTATTATCTGCACGGTCCTACAGTTTCCCTTATCATCTCCATGGTCCTATAGTTTCCCTTATTATCTGCACGGTCTTATAGTTTCCCTAATTATATGCGTGGTCCTATAGTTTCCCTTATTATCTCCATGGTCCTATAGGTTCCCTTATTATCTCCATGGTCCTATAGTTTCCCTTATTATATCCATGGTCCTACAGTTTTCCTTATTATATCCATGGTCCTACAGTTTTCCTTATTATCTACACGGTCCTATAGTTTCCCTTATTATCTGCACGGTCCTATAGTTTCCTTATTATCTACACGGTCCTATAGTTTCCCTTATTATCTACACGGTCCTATAGTTTCCTTATTATCTACACGGTCCTATAGTTTCCCTTATTATCTACACGGTCCTATAGTTTCCTTA
>NW_013665936.1:54539-79622 GCF_000517525.1 Limulus polyphemus
CTACAGTTTCCCTTATTATTTGCGTGGTCCTATAGTTCCCCTTATTATATGCGTGGTCCTATAGTTCCCCTTATTATATGCACGGTCCTATAGTTCCCCTTATTATATGCGTGGTCCTATAGTTCCCCTTATTATATGCACGGTCCTACGGACCGCGCAAATAATAAGGGAAACTATAATAAGGGGAACTATAATGCGTGGTCCTATACATTATACTTGTAGGCTTTTCCCATGAATGATAGATAAAATACCCACAGAAAAACAAGCTTCTTAATAAACATCCTATTCATACGTAGTCATAAACAAAACAATGTAGTGCATAATATGTAATTTCCTATAAAAAAAAAGGTGATTTTATTTTATATCATTTTTGTATAGCTTTGAATAAAACTTTTTCTTAGGGAGTTTATAGTGTTTTTGTCACAAATATTTCAAACGTAATTATAGATTGTATTCACTCAAAACCCGAGAATATACTAGTTGAAAGTGTGCCTTCAGAGAATAACTATCTGAATGTCTTTTGGCACAAATATTGATTATATTTTTGTTCTTTGATAAGATATGATAGTTAAATGTTTTCCTGAAAAGATTTCAAGACTTGAATATTTGCCAGTTATTACAGTAATTGGAGAACATCTGTGTTATAGTATTTATTTTGAAACCGCATCAATAAGCTATTTTCAATGACGTTTTATGGTTAATATTTAGTCATTGCATGTCTTACGAAAGTCATGTCAATGCCTCGAGAAAAACTTAAAATGAAAAAGCATTAACCAACACTTTATCTTTCTGTCTGTCTGCGTTTTCGTTGACTTGTGCAAAACATAAAGGGACGTAAATTCTTCAAATTAATGGATATGAAAAACGTCATACATAATAGTTAATAGAACTGATCCAATAGTTATAAAGAAAGCACTGGAATATAATGCGTTTATAAACAAACATATTTTTACATAACATTGGCACAAAACTAGTAAATCTTTAAGAGTTGAAATGAAAAATATCTATCATGATTCTCAGTTTGCCCCTGATGAAGAAAAGTCCAGATTTTTAAAGCGCTCGGGGTTTTGTCTGCTATTGATCAGGAAAGGAACAAAGAACGTACCTGTTTGGTACCTGGTTTTGTTCAATGCGATCTTTTGAATAACTTGCGCTGACTCAGTCAGAAGATAATTGATTTCGTAATAGTAGTTTGTAACATCAACTGAAATCCTGAATCCAAATGACTGAACATTTTAGAAAGTTTTGACTCGATATTTTAAAATGATGAATCTTTGTCGAACCGATGTAAACAACGACAAAAATAAACATATTTTACAATCGATATTCCATAATTAATTTACAGAGCACTGTAATATAAATATTTACATTATCTCGGAAGCTGAAACATATTTTATGTACTCCTATTTGTTGTTATTAATGATCAAATAAGAATTTTAAAAATTGAAGCCCAGACGTTCAAGCCCACAATGTTTCTATATTATTATACTAGTATACTAGTTTTCCACATGCAGTTTGGTGGATAACTGGAAGGAGACAGGGTATTCCCAAAACTGTTTGGGTGTTATTACCGCGATTATTTATATCCCAGTAAAATTCTACCTTTTGAGTTTCTACACCTGGTGCAATTTTATTATTGATCTCTCAAGGACGTACTGCTCGGACAACACTTCCAAAAAAACTGAAATTCTTAAAGCAGCTTTAAACAGTTGACAAAACCATCTCTACAGTTTATTTAATTGGAATTATGAAACTCACGAAACGATGGATGAAATGCATCGTATTTAATGTGGTATAAGATGGCTAGTACTGTCTGGTTTCTCAACAATGTTGGTGTAAGTTTGTTGCTTGTAGTGTGATACGGTTATCATACAAAAACGTCCCGTTATTTTGAAACAATATATATATATATTAAAAAAGATCGTCTGCATACATCACCTCTCATATTCCCAAACTTTCCATGAAGCATAAGTGCAAACAGGCCAACGCACTGTTATAGCAGTGTTATTCTGGACTTAAAAAATCAAACATTAACTTTAGCAAAACACATATCCGAGGTCTTTTCTACCTTTTAATTGTTTTAACAAAATAGATGAAAGCAAGTACAGGTTTTTCTTTGTTGTTAAAGTAATTTCTGAAATAAAATATTAAATACATTTTATATAACTATCAAAGATGCACATATGTAGGAAAAGTATGATAAATTGTAATTTGTTAGAATTGGTATTATTTAAAGACGAGACAGGTTAGAAATTAGAATTTCTTTAAATTATCAGAAAACTAGTGACTCAGAATATATAAACTAAGTACACTGAGTTTACAAGAAATACACACAAAAAAAGACTAATCAAATTAATCACGAGAAACACTGAAGTGAATAACATGGAATTTCTAATCGTAAGGAGATAATGTAATCAGCATCAGCCTTCGGTTTGATGTTTTCGAGGAATAAGGCCTTGTGTTTAAACGCCTTCATAAGTTAAAAAATTACGAACTGAATTTAGTTCATTGTAATAAAAGAACAAATTGCAACTTTAAACCTTACATAATGGGTTAATTAACGTTTGTTTCTCGTATGTGTTCGAGTTTAGTATATTGTTAGATAACATAATAAAATCACACACGACTTAAATTTATACACGAAAACACTACTGACGATCGACTTTAGTTAATCAAGAAAAAACATGCTATGCGTAACTCAATGCGAATCTTAAAATACAACTTATTCAATAAACGTTAGGTGTAATTTATTAATTACACACATATATATATATAATAATTCTAGCTTGATTTCGACATTTATTATGTTTTGTTGGTAAAGCTATTTTTAATCAATAACTCCTGAAGTACTTCTGTACACCTTTTGTATAAAATAGGAAAGTAGGTAAACTCTTTGTCAAACCATCTAGTCCTTCTAACTGAATAATACCATATATTATCAATTCTTTACAAGATATTAAAACTTATGTAATTGAGCTTTCGAGTCTTCTAAGTGAGATTCTTTCAGATAAGATCCAAAAGTAAATGTTCGTTCGTTTTGGTATTGAGCCTGATTCCTTATTATTCTGGCTGGATTGTACGGAGAAAGAAAGAGAGAGAGACAAGAAACATCAAATCCTAGTTATCTGTTTTGGCCACGTGTTATACATGTCAAAGTAACATAGTTATTCCTAGTTATCTGTTTTGGCCACGTGTTATACATGTCAAAGTAACATAGTTATTCCTAGTTATCTGTTTTGGCCACGTGTTATACATGTCAAAGTAACATAGTTATTCCTAGTTATCTGTTTTGGCCACGTGTTATACATGTCAAAGTAACATAGTTATTCCTAGTTTTAGCCAAGTGTTATACATGTCAAAGTAACATAGTTATTCCTTATCTGTTTTGGCCACGTGTTATACATGTCAAAGTAACATAGTTATTCCTAGTTATCTGTTTTGGCCACGTGTTATACATGTCAAAGTAACATAGTTATTCCTAGTTATCTGTTTTGGCCACGTGTTATACATGTCAAAGTAACATAGTTATTCCTAGTTATCTGTTTTGGCCACGTGTTATACATGTCAAAGTAACATAGTTATTCCTAGTTATATGCTTTGGCCACGTGTTATACATGTCAAAGTAACATAGTTATTCCTAGTTATCTGTTTTGGCCACGTGTTATTGGGCCTGATTCCTTATTATTCTGGCTGGATTGTACGGAGAAAGAAACGTCAAATGACGATCATTCCCTTTGTACAAAATATTTAATAGCTTGATAGGTTCAAAACGCACTACAAAGATCTACTGAAAATAAGTTTTTTGAAGTGATGGCTTCTGAGATTTCAAGACTTAGACCACTTGTACTTCCTAGAAACGCCTTGATGCTCTATAAATCACCAGCTTAAAAACCAGTGGTAACGTCTCAGATCATGGAAAACATTATCCATGCTTTATTTCCAGCCTCTCGAAAATCCGTATAATTACAGGTAACAAGGACTGATTATCAAAAAACTAAATCAAATATAGTTGAGGATATTTACTGCAAGTTTAGTAAATATGACAGTTATATTCTATATATAGTATACGAATGGTTGCGTGAGGCGCGTATTACCTTCTTTGTGCAGTAGAATATTTTGAAAGGTGTTTGAATTCTTTCCAGTCATGTTCATGTGTACCAATATTTTGTGTTCTTTAGTATAAATTCTATCACTGAACGCATAATTCTGTACTACACTATGTAAATAGTATAATCAGTTTTGTTTACTTTTGAGACTAAGCATTCTGTTTTGAGACCACAAGCTTATAGCACAGTAAATTATTTAACCTCTATTGAATATTTCTAAAGTACATTTAACCAAATGTGGCGTAAGGTGCGACTTCCATTACTTAATGATTGATAATGGTTAACCTTCCAAATGTACTGATCTAAATATATATATTTTAGTCTTTGATTTTCCTTTGAAATATCTTGATTGTATTTTCACCTGTAGTCTCGTTAGTTATCGTTATGTTAAACTGTCTGTGTATTCACATGCGTTAGTCTGATACGATTTCCTAAAAATGTACTTTCTGTCATGATTGGATCATCTCATGAGAATATAAAGCTCTCCTCAGCTGTTGTTTTAGTTTACGATGTGGATGAATTATTCAGCTATAAATTTGTAAAAGTGGTACTGTAAAATAGTGCTGTTGTATGTGTTTCTTACGTTGGCATTTGTTGTATCCAAATCTTAAATGATATTTTGTACAAAGGTGGGTATTTTTATTATTTTTTGCCTCTTTTGAGGAGTCTCGTAAAGTTTTTTCAAAGGGTTGGTTTCTTTCGTCTGTAGTCTCTTAGCGAGCACAGATCTGATTCTATTATCTTGAATTTAAAATTATCATATTGGTTTAGTTCGTTGTTAAGCACAAAGCTACTTAGTAAGTTATCTGTGATCTGCCCACAGCGGGTATCAAAACCCGATTTTTAGCGTTATAACCCCTCAGACTTATCGTTGAGACAGCGGGAAGCATTCTCATATTCAAGATCTATAATGCCAAATTTAAAGCTAAAGTTCAAGTAATTAAGTTAAATTTGAAGTCTTAAAACGATAAAGTAACTGTTAAAAACAGCATCAAGAAGTTGTAAATATATATACATCATGTTTTTTGTGAAAATAATTGCTTCTTTTTTGTTTCCACCGCTAGGAAATGAAACCCTGATTTTGCGTTGAGTCAGTAAACTTACCGCTGACCTACCGGCCTTTCTACGGTGATTCAGGTAAACCCACGACTCCTCCGTCTGTTCAGTGTATTTACTTATATCTTGTGATTCCACTACTTTAAAACACAGATACTTTTTCTACATACCTTATTTCTACTTGCCAGTCAGGTCCACCTTCACTTGTGTGTTTGTTTGATTTAAAGTTTCGCGCAAAGCTACACGAGGGCTATCTGCGCTAGCCGTCCCTAATTTAACAGTGTAAGACTAGATCATCACTAGTCATCACCACCCACCGCCAACTCAATTATTTTGTTTTCCAGCCACTAAAAAGCATAAAACTTTAAGTTTGGAAACTCGGGATTGCTGATTAAATGTATTAGGATTAAGGAAATCTTTTCGGAACAGATTTGTTTATTACAGGTATTTATTTCTTCGTGTTTGACTTGGTCTGCAACATAGTTCAAGGTTGCTTAGCACCAAAGATTGCGAACTAGAAGACAGCCATCATGAGTTTCTGGTTTTGTATTAAGTCTGTTTTTATTTTCGTTAACCATATTATGATTATCAGTGTTAGACCACTAATGTGCATTTATGAGACCACCAACAGTGAGACCTAAATGGAATTTCACTGCTATGTAGAAGTGCAATTGACTAGAAGATGGAAGCCAACTAGCTACACAAGGATATCCCAACCAGGAGGATCTTTAAGAACCAAGAATTACCTAAAGGGGCTGCAAAATGCCTTTCTTCATGTATTCCAGGAAGTAAAGAAGATTATGGTGATGCTAGAAAATCTCATTTCCAAAATCAAGATATAGGTAATTTCATCCATAAATATTTCAATAAATTTCATTGTTTTTGTCATTTCTGGGCTAGACATAGCCTAGTAGCTAGCGTATCAGGCTGTGGCTCGTAGTGTCCAGAAGTTGATACACGATTTTCATTTTCAGCTGTGGGTGCGTCATGAAATTGGCATTCAACCACATTAATAGCAAATTGACAAACAAAGATTTATAAGTATATTAAAATGGTTTTGTTTTTGGGAAACACGCTATACATTTCAACAGGACCTGAAGACGACAGCCCAATGTTGTGTTGCAACATATAGTATGTTCCACAAAAATATAACCACTTTATTATGCTTATAAATCATTGTCAGTCAATTTGCTATTATATTAGCCTAATGTGCTTCCATACACTAGTATTTTACAACATTAACTGGTTCAAAGAGTCTCAAAAGTCCTTGTAACAGAAGATGCTGTTGGCTTGTTACCTTTCCCATTGTCAGTAATTCAAAATTATGAATTTTTATACCTAAATAATAGGGGTCTCTGACCTAGATGTTTAACCCACGTGCACGCAATGTGTCATTCAGTGTGAAAACTCTAACTCCAATCAGTATTATTCTTTAAGTTCAAGTAGGGACAATAACGATATTTTCAATAATCTAGTTAACCTGTTATTCTGTGCATCCTTATGTTTCTACTTGATATTCATGCGAAGTGCCACTTTCATTTTAGATTTCCTCAAGTTTAAGTCCAAGTACGATTAAGTAACTGGTCGGTTAAAAACCAATTACTATTATTTTTCTTATTTTTTTTTACTTACAGTAGAACCTCAATTAACAGGCACCATACTATTAAAGGCAGACCTTTTCAGCCTCTTTCTTTTTTCTACTATTTGTAACCAAAATAAATATTGCAATAACTGGCATCTGAATATTCCAGATTAAGGGAAGTGTCTTTAGTCTCGTTCTGAATACAGGCACTCGATAAAGCTGGCAGTTAACTTTGTATGCCTGTATGGTATATCCCGCTAAATTCTAAACATCCCAGAAGGATGCTCAAAATTCAAACTCTTGCGATGCTTATTGGATCTGCTCTGAACTACATACTGTAATAAACGCTTTGATAGATTCAAAGTGCAATCTTATTACTCTGGGGAGTTCTTGTTGTACACACTGTAGAATACATAAGCTGATAAATTCCACATTATGTTCTCGGAGCAGGGGTCAAGTCTGCTTATTTTTTTGCACATGCTTTGTTGTTCTTGAGAGTATCCTATTACGGTGTCATGCAAAGATTGTAATGACACAAACGGTGATTTTTTGCATTATTTTCAGTGGATTTCTACTTCAGTTGTTGAAAGTAAAATAAACACAAAATAAATGTGAAGTGTTTAGCAGTTCAAACTCTGAAGAGAAATACTTTGAAACTTTGTAACCAATATAAAAAGGGCACAGCTAATTCACCTCCTGTTTACAGCGCTCCGTGTGATGGCAAGTGCAACCCATGAACACCTGTGACCTGCAGACACCAAACAAATGGAGAACCTTAAAATTCAGAAATTTATTACGATCAATATGGAATCCAGCTTTACGTGGCTCATTTTTTTATATAAACGGCACCTTGCTATAAAGGGCATTTGGACGCAGTCCGAAGGATGTCCTTAATGTGGAGGTTTTATTGTATTAGTGGCTTACTTCAATTAGTCGCAGAAGCTTTAAAAACTTTCTTGGTTTCTATTTATTCATACAAAGAAACGAACACAATGAGATGAAGCCTATAAGCTAAAATTCCATTCAGTTCTTTTACTATTTTAATCAATACTTATCGATTTCAAATTTAGTCATAACTAACTGAACGTGATTGATAAAATTCTTCAAATTACCGTGTTACCTTACAAGAAAATTATGCTCTTTGTTTTATAAAGCTATATATGATAATCATTCATAATTTACAAATATCAACAGTTCTTCAGTTTGCTTACCAGTAAACAAAACGCAACTGATAGTACTTTTACCTAGTTTGCTGTTTAGCATTAAGTGTATTTAAGGAATTAGTTCATTGTTGGCATTTTTCTGTAACACTTTTACATGTCTCTACTGAAGCTTCAAAATGGTTTTAAATGTATCGGTTACCATTCAGCCAATAGATGGCGCTGAAGTAAAAGCTTGACAATTACAATTTTCAGACTCCCCTTTTTCCATATCTTGATAATCAAAACCTGACTAAACACTTTCTTTTTTCCTTTTTGAAAAAAGAAAACTAGCAAAAACTGAAATGTATTGCATGCATTGTAAGTATAAATGGAGGTCTTAAGCAAGTGAATTCTTTTAGTGTAGGTTTAAATAGTGTTTGGGGCATCTTAGTAATTATCTATGATGTTTTCTTTTCTTTTGTGAACGTTTCGATCTTAATCTTTGACCATCATAAAAGGTTCCTGAATGAATCCTCAAATGTGTGAAACACCTGCAAGTTTTCTATGAGTGAACTGTGATTGTGTAAGTGGAACTAAGATGGCGGAACTCTAAAATGGACTACGCCCATTCAAACTCTGTTCACAGCTGTGTGCTAATGTCATTATTTTTGTTGTTGTCACGGTCTGCTACCACTGTGTGAACTTCTGATCTCCAGTCGTTGTGTATGTTCAACTATGCTTTTCAATTTCTGTGTTTTATAAAACAAGCTTCAGTTCATTATGTAGTTGCCAACAGTCATGAGATCTCGATATTTTCGTTTATCCTCATTGAGTATACACAACGAATGGAATTAATTTTTTCAAGTTTCGGTTTTTTATTAACTTTAAAATTTAAACTTTGTTCTCCAAATAAATCACCAAAACTAAAACACAAGCAAAAAAGTAGCTCATACCCATGTAAAAGTAACGGAGCTTTGATGCTACAGTTTTGATAGCAAGTATTTGCTTTGAAGGGTAATCGTTTCTACAGTAACAATTTTCTAAGGATGAAATTCCTGTGTCAAGTGAAATATATACTTGTCTTAACAATGTTTAAAAAATGTTAATAAATTACAAAGGAGGACTGGCAAGATCTGTGATAGATTTCCAGTTTCAGAGTTAGTATTCAAGTGGTAAGTCAATGAAATACACAAAAACAATGAATTATTTTGAAACAACTTCAGGTCAGTCGGGTCAACAAATACAAAGAGTCCTTTTGTCCAGGAATAATTGTGTAAAATAAAATTCTTATGCAAATAAGATTATTAGAAAAAAATCATTTACCCTACTTAACTACAGGATAATTTCATATAAATTATGATTCTATTTGAATATTTTAATATTTTATAGTATTATTTCAATAAAAGAACATTTTAATCTAATACCGAAAAAATGTACAAAAAAAAGCTGGAGTTTCCTCTTCATTTACCATAGTGCCAAATCCACGAGTTTAATATAAAAATGCCTCCATATTGTATTTCATGACATATCAAACTATCAAAGCAATGCTAGTTGAGAAAGGGCTCATATGCATGGGTCACGGGTGAATAAACCTATGTGAGCATAATGAAGCAAAACAAAATATTACTATGAATATGGCACAAAAGAGGAATTTGGACTATGTAAGAAGTATTTTCACGCATGTGGCTTTGTTTTATTCCTGTTGCATGTTCTACAATGCATGAAATGAATTTCATGTCATCTAAGAATACCAGTTACGAGTAGTGTGGAAGCGATTATGCAGTGTCAAAATCATTTAAACGGTTTCATGTCCAGTGTTGGCTTTAAGTTCAATAAATGGATTAGCGACTGCCTGAAGCTTCACAATATTCCAAACATATTATTAGATGCTTGTTTGTTTTTATTTGCTATCGCAGTTGTTTAATACCTTAAAATAACAACTTATAGTTGGGATTGTCGTACTTGTTCACGTGTCTTAAGAACACTATGAAATACACTTACTGAAAGCTGTTTACTCTCATTACTGTGTTAGGTGGCCCGGCATGGCCAGGTGGTTAAGGCACTCGAATCCCCGTCACACCAAACATGCTCGCCTTTTCAGCCGTGGGGGCGTTATAATGTGACGGTCAATCCCACTATTCGTTGGTAAAAGAGTAGCCCAAGAGTTGGCGGTGGGTGGTGATGACTAGCTGCCTTCCCTCTAGTCTTACACTGCTAAATTAGGGACGGCTAGCGCAGATAGCCCTCGTGTAGCTTTGCGCGAAATTCAAAACAAACAAACAAATACTGTGTTAGTAGAAATTTTAAGAAATCCTAAAACAAGATCACAAAAACCTGACCATATATATATTGTTAAAGCCCCTAGTTGTTACTTAATACAACACGAAACAAATTAAGCTATTAATTAAGCAAATAATTATCATGTGTAAGATAATAGTGTGGTTGAAGCGTCTGAAACACTAATCTAATAACAAAAACGCTCCCAATGGTTCAGCGGTAAGTCTGATGGCTAAAATCGCCAAAAATCGGATTTTGATACCCACTATGGTCAGAGCACAGATAGCCCATTGTATAGCTTTGTGCTTAATAATAAAAACATTATAAAATGACCATTATTGCAGTAATATAGATCTTGGAAGCCACAAACTGTAATTTTGAAGGCACTTATACTTAGATAGTTATATTCCACTATTAACTTAATTAAGTACGGCCGGAGGTTATTTAAGTAAACTTTAGTAAAACTTCACAATATTGATAATATCTTATATGATAGAGTCTGTGCAAAATATATTCTAAATTTGTACCTTATAAAATAATAAAACAAAAAACTAAATAAAAACGTATTTCCTGGTGCTGTTAACTTGATAATAAACTGAAATCGCACTAATTTTATTCGACCACATAACTGCCAACTCTCCTCATGCAGCTCTAAAGGATTTTTGTGCCTCTAGGCTGCTTTCAACGTGGTCTTGGAAGCCGAAGTCTACGTACAGCTGATGGTCTGTGGAATTAGTTACGATGATTCGTGGTATAAGATTGACTTAGCCAACCCTCGAAGTGGGACAGTAGTGTGTAATTATGTCTTCAGACTGAGTGGAATCGACGAAAGACGAGGAAAATCCAAGAACAATACTGAATATGGAACATTTTATTATAAAGTACGATTATTTCTCAGTATTTTAAAATATGGTTCAATGGTTACTTTTACAATGCTTCCAAATGAGATCAAAATTCTACAACTCACAGAATCATACTATTCAAATAGTTTCGCATCTTTCTAGCTATATTCCTGTTAATTTTCTACATCAAGTAGTTCATGTACCTTTGACCTCATGTGGGTCAGCGATAAGTTTACAGAATCTTACCATGCTAAATTCCGGGTTTCAATCCCTCGCGATGGATAGAGCACAGGTAGTTCATTTTGTAGCTTTGCGCTAAAAACAAGATCAAGAACACCATGTACATCTCATATCTGAAAAGGTATTCACTCTAAATAAACAAAGATTTCTGCAAATCAATAAAGCTGTAATGATTGAGCTCGCCGCTTTTCGTCTCTTTCTGCTACATCCTCTGGCTGAAATAAACATTTCTTTATAGAACTAGTTGAATTGCACTTTCAAATATTTTTCGTATCTCCATTCATTCCTCTCCTAAAAACTCCTATAGGAATATTTCCCATCTGTAGCTATCCTTCGTTGACATTCGTGATTAGATCTTGGCGATTAATTGGTGATATATTTTCTCGAATTAGTCAGGCTTGACATAACTTGTATTTTGTCTTGAACAAAGCCTTGATTTGGAACAATCGGAAATGATTCAAATTATTCTTTATTTATGAAATCTCAAGAAATAATATCAAATACATTAAGTATCTTATAAATGCTAACTATAAAGGTTTGTTTGTTTGTTTTTAATTATGCACAAAGCTACACAAGTGGTTTGCCCACCACGGGTATCGAAACCCGGTTTCTAGCGTTGTAAGTCCGCAGACATACCGCTGTGCCACTGGGGGGCAACGATAAAGGATTTAAAGCTTTATATTTTACACTTACAGACTTATTTTGCTTAGGTCATATTTATAACGTTTTTGTAACTCTCTATTATTCAACTAAGGATTTTTTTTATATAAAATGATTAAATACTTTTGAGGAATATGTAAATAACTAAGCTCTGATATTTAAAAAATTTGTCAATTATACCAGTGCCTCTTGTTTACACCTGAAACTGTTTAATATTAAATTAAAATCGGATGATTTTCCTCTGCTATTGGAAAGGTTCAGGCCAATAAACAGAAGTTTTTTAAATATATTTATAAATATATAAATGTGTAAGTGCAAGGACTTGATATCATTTTATATTTATTATCATGTATATAATTCTCTTATTTCTAAGTAAAGACTCGGGAATTCAGTTCCACCCATATATTATGTATAATGCTAATGTACTAGTAATATTTAAATATCGCCCCTATTATCAGATTTTTTCATTTATATTATGTTTGTTTGTTTTGAATTTCGTGCAAAGCTACACGAGGACTATCTGCGTTAGCCGTCCCTAATTTAGCAGCGTAAGACTGGAGGAAAGGCAGCTAGTCATCACCACCCACCGCCAACTCTTGGGCTACTCTTTTTATCAATGAATAGTGGATTGACCGTCACATTATAACGCCCCCACTGCTCAAAGGGCGTTCATGTTTGGTGTGACCGGGATTCTAACCCACGACCCTCAGATTGCAAGTCGAGCGCCCCAACCACCTGACCATGACGAGCCATTAAAAATATTTTTTTTTAATTATCAGTTTTCTAACGTGATTTTTTTCACCCAAAAGAATATTGCTATAAAGAGGCTGTTGATGTGTTTTTGATGTTTTTAAATTTTTTAGAAATAATAGTCATGGAGCTTGTAGAAACATTAAAAAAAGTTTATTAAAACAATTTCATGACCAAAAAACACAAATAACAATCTTTAAAGTCTCAAAATTCCATAAGTGAAATAAGTTTCAACTTTTTGGAGCCATGACAAATATGATATACCCACTGTATAATAATTCTAAAGGTAAGTTTCGCACATAAATACTTACTCTATATGTCACCAAACGTCCACTAAGTTTAATAGTTCATTTGAATCTTAAAAAATATGTCGAATGTTGAGACAAACGTTTTTCTATGGAGTGTTGTTACGTTATCACAAGTTCCGTTCAACTGGCGTAGCATTACCACTTATTATGGCATTTTTCAGGAATATTCACCTTTATGGTTGTTTACTTTTATACCTGATTCACCAATTTTCAACGTAATATTAAAAGCTGTAATAAAGTTCATGGTTTAAACATGAACAATTTTATTTTATATTCCAAAATGAATAAGCTGCTTTATTAGTAAATGAGATTCTGTTCCAATTATTGTTTGAAGCTTATTAGTGAAATTGGCCATAACATATACTTAACAAAATAATAAGTATAAACCAATGATACATTACTTTTTAATGCCTCTTTTTGCGGGATTAATGGAGGTTTCACAAAAAAGTTTAAAGAAAACATGCTCATTCTAGTTCCTACCTTCCCTTGAATTTTTTGTAACTCGTCTCAACAACAAAAATGTGAGCTTTTTGAAAATGTTATTATATTCTGCGAATTTCATTTGAAGTTTTATAAATGATTAAGGAAATGCTTTGTTGAAATTCATTTGTTTTTAGTGTCTGTTTTGGTAACAGCTCTAACCCTATTGTGATCTATAGTGATTTCATTATTTGTTGTTTGCTTTATGTTCTGAAATGTGCCAAAGCAATAAGATATACTAGGTCAAATGTAGAAAGACGTTACAATGTTTAATTTATTCCAAAATGTATTCTTAAACCATATAAGCATTATTCGGTATCCGAAAAATATCCTTGATGAAATGAAACAAACAGTGTTTGTAAACTGTTAAGACTAATGATGTTTACATTAGAGATTCGGGAAAGGAATGTACATTAAATCAATGATCTTGACATGCAGTTGCTTTACTTTTTTTGTTGCCGTCCATATGGGAAACAACTACTTTTAACGTTAAACAGTACTTCCTGGGGATCATTTGCAAATATTATGTCGTTGCTTGTTGTATTCAGAAATACAGAAGAAATTTTGTTTAATATTTTGTGGCTTCTAGCTCCATCCTTGAGCTGCTTGTGGGTAGCTTGAATGCTCTACCAGCCTTATGCAGAATGTTGTTGCTCTGTCATACCTGCCTAACCAGCTTTCTCACTATCTTTCGTGTACGAACCATCTGTGACTATGAAGACAAATGACTGTCCACCATAGTCTTTAATTGGTGATGACAGCTTTTTCTGTTTCACCCTTTGACCTATCTCTAAATATTCTCTCTAGGCAGATTTCCAAAGATCCCAGTGGTGCATTATGTTTACTCCACATGGGGACAACTGATATCTGGTGGTAATGAACTGTCTCAGTGGTGGCTGTATAGCTCCTGTTCAAATATGAATGTCTCCTGGTTGCCTTTTAAGCAATCCCTTGTTTGGTTAGTGTCTGCATTATTGTTGCAGAGCTGGAATGTCCCAATTGCATAGGGTAGTTACTCAATGACGATATGTATAATCTTTATCCTGCAAGGTCCTAGTGAAAAGTTTTGTTTGTAAGAACTGTTGATACTTTGTGAAGCTGCTGAGGCTTGTGAAGGGTAATAGGTCTTTGATTCGGGTGGCTGAAGTACATCCCATGATCAGTTTTAGACATGTATATTGTATATTTTCAATCTAATTTAGCTGTATAGTACTCATACTGATTATTGGTAATACATAATCTAGGATGGAGCAGATAATACTTTAGTAGAGAATAAGCAACATACATTCTTCAGCTCTATTTGCTGCTGCCACTTTCAATCTATTGATGCTTTTGGTCGCACTTGTTTCCATAGTGTTAATGTGGATGATGAAGTTGAGTTATTTGTCATAGATTATCCCAAGGTATCTCAGTGTTTCTTCCAGAGGGATAGCAGTGCCCGCAAAGGATGGTGATTTGACCTCAGCAGCGTTTCTGTTGTTGAGTGTGCAGAAAATGGCTATGGCTTTGGCAGGAGTGATAACCATTCATGTGTCATTGTACCATTTGCTCACCCTGCTAATAGATGGTTGCATCTTCTTTTCTTAACTTTAGATTTACTAGAGCCACTGCTATAAAACAGGGTGTTGTTATCAAAAGTTAGCACATAGCATCTGGATGGACTGTCAAGGCAAGTAGATGATGAAGAAAACTGGCGATAATGCCATTCTTTGAGGCAGATGAGTGTTGATAGTGATCCAGTATATTTAGCATCTTCCATGCTTCAAGATGCATCTTCTGTTAGTGCAGCTATCACACACCTTACACGTGTTACACTGATTCCCATTCTAAGCATTTCATCACCAAGAATAGGGACTCCATTCTATACATTTTAGAGATTTAAACTACTGTCATGGTGTTTTGAAGAGTTTCAAAGCTTTCTCGTGTATCATCTGTGATTTAAGCAGTGTTGACCAGTTTTCTTCCACTGTGACAACCAACTATTGCTGATAGTAATAGTGGTTAAATATAATAAGCAAGCCTTCAAGTTACATGGCCTTCATGGAAGTGTTCTTTCACGGGTTTGAGTAAGGATTTGATAAAGGCATCAGCCTATATTTCAAAAATGTTACCTGTCGCTCAGCTACATTGATGCACCAATACGAAGTTCAACAGGCTTTGCTTTTGTAAGCTTCTTGCAGGTATAATTTATACGCCATCTCCTTTAGCTCAAGCTTTAGATATATTTATTTCTTTGTGTATCTTGTCCAAGCTAAAGAAGGCTTTATGTATGTAGTTGTAAATCAGACAGGGATTGCTTTATTTTGAGCCTATGCTGCACGTCACCATGGTCACATTAATTGATGTATCTGTGCATGAAGGCCTTGCCTTCACCTATATGGAGTTGGGTTCCGTCTTTATCGTAAACGTCTGAAATCGCCTTGTTTTTGGCTCCTGTGCCAGCCGTAAGCTAGTGGAGGCACAAGATTGAAGTGCTTGTGAAATTGGCCTTGCTGTATAGTTCATTCCGTTTCATGTCAAGTGCTTTGCAAGTTTATTGCTTGTAGAGAGCACTGGCTCTATTTCTTGTAATCCTTGCCTCCTCTGTCTGGGCTGGGTAATGCCTGATCCATATTAACTCAGAATAGGCTTGAATGAGTACTTTCCAGTTAGTATATATATGCTCCTATGACGGGCTGATATGTCTTAGTGACCACTAACTGGACCTAGTTGGACTACAGACCTGATAACATGTGAGAAGATTCTATTATTTTCACTTTTAAACTATATTTTCTGTATCCAAATGTAGGTTTTATTAGATAAGTTTTATTCACAAACTGAAAATAAGTGAAATAATTCAAGCTATAAATAGTTTTAGCATTTTAAATATTTCTATTTTATGACGATGTTAGCTTAAAAATATAGTTCCTATATTGTGGTCATCAAAATGATAAAATATTTAAACATTGACTCACTATAACAGGAATTTGTTTGTTTGAAGTTACGCACAAAGCTACACAATGGGCTATCTGTGTTCTGCCCACCACGGGTATCAAAATCCGGTTTCTAGCGTTGTAAGTCCGCAGGCATACCACTGTGCCACTGGTGGGCTAGAGCATGAAAGAAATGCAAGTTGCATATTTTGAGCATACTGCCATAAGATGTAGTTAAGCCAATATCTTGGATACTCGCTATGGTTCTACAAAGAATAAATTTGTTATATCTAAAATGATAAGCCAGTTATTGTAAATGATTAATAAAGTTAATTTAAGCAAAAATAATAATAATAAATAATTGTTTTAAAAAATAAACAAATTATACTGTGTTTTTCTTATTGTAATTTCGACTTGATGTTATATATACATGACTCTTTAAGTTCATGCGAGTGTAATGATCTAGATGGTTTATGTATAGCGTGAGTGTTAAATTTAGTTATTTTTAGAAGCGATAATTTATCACAGGCTTAATTACGAAACTGTGTACGAATCATACGTTGTGTAATTCAATTATTGTGAAGAGGCGCTTGTTGTATTATTGTGTCATGTTACTAGAAACTTCTAAGTTTTTCTCGTTGTTTCACTTGAGTATCATTGCACCATAATTGCATAGTGTGTGGAAGGTTCTAAGCCTCTGTTCATCTATACATACGTGTACAATATGTAGTTTGAGTTAGTTAGATAGATAGCTAGATCTAGACTGCGTGATCGTGAGTTTAACCATAAAGAGTGTATAGTGGCGACCTTTAAAGTAAAATTATCACAGACTGCATTGTAATAACAGAATACAGAAGAAATAATTTGTCTTGTCAATTGTGTTCTAAAGTAACTGAACCAACACGTGTGGACTTTAAAGAAAAGAGACAAGTATCTTAAGTTCTGGATACAACTGTTGTAGCCAACGGTGTAACGTAAGTGAAATTATCACCGATTGTATTGTAATAACAGAGCAGAGAAGAATAATTCGTCTTGTCAATTGTGTTCTAAAGTAACTGAATTGTCTGTGTGGACATTGAGGAAAGAGACTATTATTTAAAGCTCTGGATACAACTGTGGTGATTAACTGCGTAACGAACATTTGTATATCTTTCTTCACATTTCTAGATTAATAACCTCACAAGGCTAGCTTCGGATGCGATTCTAAATGTAGAATGTGTTTTTTAGTAGTTGAATGTGTTGAAATTCAACAAAATCTACAGAGTTGTGGTATTTCACGCCACGGTCTAAAACTTTCAAATTGATATTGGAAAAGTTATTCACAAAACATTATTGTGAACAACATCTTCAATATTTGAACCTTCAAGGACATATTTTTAATGACTGAATGAAAAAATTGGCTCAGCTAATTGTAACTCCGACGGAAAGCCAGACATTATCTCAAATTATATTACTGATAAGACTGAATCAGTAATAGATGAGTATAGTCCTATATAACAGAATGTCCATAGGCTCTCTATTTGTTATGTGGTTATAATTTCTACAACAACTACAGTTTATATATTAAAAAAGTAACGAAATACAACAACAATAGTTCCTATCTTTAAACTTGTGGTTTAATCAAAACCCTAATACTTTTTGTGAATTTAGAACTGAAGAAGTTTATCTTTGTATAGTATTTAAAATATAATATTAACCGGTGATACGGTAATATATATCTCTAGAAATTAACTTAAAAATCAATTAAAGTATAGAGAAATGTTTGCGTGCTCAGAGCATAAAAATAGTTTGTTTATTTTTATAGTTCAGCCTTTTGTTATTGTAAGATGCATATTTAAAGATAGAGAAAAAGCAACAAACAAAGGAAGCCATAAGGCAGTACTTCCCAAACTTTTTCAGCCCGCGGCACAGTTTTAATGTCCTAAACTTTTTGCGGCACATGTAAATAAGTCCGTATGGCATGACTAGTGGCACCCCCCCCCCCTGACTGACACAGCCAGAAATTACTGTTATAGTGTGTATCATTAATAATAAATTTACATTACTAAATATAAATTACTTAATTATTGCAAAACGTCTGCGGCACACAATTTAGAAAGCACTGCCATAAGGAATGTTTTGGTAAATGTGAAAGGTTTTACTATCTATGATAGGCTAATAACTGTAATTTTACTTGAATGTTAGATTATATCTTTCAACTTAAATTTCGGTGTTATCTTTGTGTTTGCTTCCTCACTACAAAGTACAACTATAATTAACCAAAACCTATTACAAAATGTATGATACGTTCATCAATATTAAAAAACCCAAAATGAATGTTTAGATTTTTCTTTACACACGTTCATAAGTCTACTTCTGAGTGGATTTTGCAGTTACCGTTCGTGTGTAAATGTTGGCCTGCTGCCAAGGCAAGTCGGGTTCAAATTTCTCAGAAAGCCTAATTTTAAAATACATAAACTTTATCCTATACTCGTACACAAAGAGGAAGACAGTACGACTAGGCGTGGTGCGAACATAAAATTAGTTACAGACTTGAACGCGACTCTAGGACAGAGCACCATGTTTGCAAAGAGAGAAAGAACTCAGGACTGGTTGTTTGTGCCAGTATGTAACAGGTACTGCATCTTTGGCTTAATGGCCTTATTGGCATTTGTATAGGACCAGAAACAATAATCCTTTGTTGCTCGTTCATATAAGATGTAGAAATCTCAGTGTACCTTTAATTAAGCAGGAAGCGCCTAAACTAAGAACTGAAAATGTAAAACAAATGCTAAGAAAGTTCATATTTGTTTATCTCGTCTTTGATAGTGTTCATGGTTTACAATATGTTTTGTTTATAATGCTCATGGCTTACAATATGTTATGTTTATAATCAAAACTTGTCATCCAATGGGTCTTTATTCAGTTTCCCAATTTTTACGTTACATGAAGCATTGTTGCTACATTTGGTCATCACATTTTAAATTCAGTGTTATGTGTCTGGTTAAATGTTTCGTACAGGCCTAAAACAAACATAACAGCCACTAAAGATGCGAGGCTCCTACGTTCACATTACCTCTAAAGTTGAGAAAATCACTATCATGACGTTGTAGAACCTAATACATAAATATTGGATGGGTCTAATCCTATGACTATAATGTGTTTAAGTAATAATTATGTGACAAAATCGGGCCAAACAAGCGGCACAATATAAAATACTTGTTTAGATATCAGTGTTCTCTGTACTCGTATGTCGTGCAACCCGCAAAAGCACTAAAATACTTGTTTAGATATCAGTGTTCTCTGTACTCGTATGTCGTGCAACCCGCAAAAGCACTAAAATACTTGTTTAGATATCAGTGTTCTCTGTATTCGTATGTCGTGCAACCCGCAAAAGCACTAGTATATTTCAGCAAAATCATTTTATCTTGGTATGGACGTAAATTTTCAGCATACTGCGAGATTATTTAATAATCTTACTAAGCAGGACCAGAACCTCTACTTTTCAATACATATACGTATGCACAGCTGCTATTTTAGACTTGGCCGTGTTTCAACTTTTCTGCAAGCGCTTTAGGAAAATAAATTTTCTCCTGCCTGTGAATGAAGTCCTGTCCGCAAAAGAGCATGCGTAGTTCATTGAGGGTAAACACGGATTCCCAATGGGAAAATCCACTTACTTCAGAGAATGCACGTTTAAACTGGAGATGATTAACGGTAATTGCTACTCTAGCACCACGTGACTTGTTGATATGTTATTGTCAGCTCTACTAATGTGTCCAGATTCAGATAATCTATATTTTTATCTGAATTTTAATAAGTGTTTTCAACCTGTTCAATAAAATGAACTTCAATTCAATATATATTCCACAATTTTTAAAATATTATCCTGGATTAATGAAATGGAAGACAAAGCCAGTATGTATTGTTGCGTAAAAAAGACCGCTGTACTGTCACAAAGTAACCTGACTCACAGTATGTACGTAGCTAGAACATAAAGATACCGTTTTTCTCTTTCTTTTTTTTTTCAAAACCTTTAATAAGTCGTTTTTCAAGCTTAACTCTATCACGTCATAAAATGCAAGGTAATTTCATCTCACTAGTGATTCATTTAGTGACTGTTGCTTTAGAATCATTATTCTTACAAGAGCTGAACGGGTTAACAGTGTCATGTTTCGTCAGCTATTATGTACTTTTCACACTAGCCAACTTCATAACTTAGAATTATATAAAATGACATCCATACTTTCAACTTTGAAATGTTTTAGATCATTTCTAAATAAAGCATTATTGGTTATAACCGTGACTCAAGTTGTTGTTTATTAAATCGATCAATTAAATTCTTAGCCAGGTTCAGCTCATCTCCCCTTGGGAGGAGGAGGTGGGGTGGGGTGGCAGTGGAGCTTTTCTTGACTCTCCTTAGTGAGTTAAACACATCATACGATTTTTTTAAAAACTGATAATATGAATCTTTAAACCACTAGGGAAAATGAAATTGGGTGGGCCAGAGTGAAATTTGGGGTTTCAAGGCTCACCCCAATACTTCCATAGCGCGGCCCTGTTCTGAACATTATTAGTTATCTCAGATTGTTCGATATAGCAAACTATAACATAAGCCTAATCAACTATTAATTAAAAAACAACATTAAGTAAAGTTTATTGCAAATAAATTCATTAACTTTGTATTCTAGTAGTGCTTTCACCTCGCATATCCACATAAAAGATTTCAAAGCTATTGCATGAATCATTCGGAACATTCGTGGTACACATGTAAACCATATGTTGTCAATTTGTTACTTTATGAGACTTTTTACTGAAAAACGTCTGCAACATCACCGTCGTATCAATAAAAATCATTTTATGGTTTACAAGTGTAATAGCAAAATAGTTCCTGTTGTCCATTAAAAAAAGAGAAATCAAAAACAGCCTCTTTTCGGAATTGCCTCGTTGGAAAAATAGTCTCGAGTATTACTTAATTGTTAATCTTCAATTCGCGTCTTGTTAGAATGTGTTACTTTCTTCTTGTGTTGGTTTAAGCAACAAGCACCTGATGACATCAATCAGTAGACATCTCAGGTTAGACATGTTTGTCAAATCAGATTATTAAGCACGTGATGGAGAAGTAGATTATTATGGACGGTAAAATTGAAGAATTTTGGCTCTCTTTCAACAGGTTTCAAATGTATGTTTAAAAAAACAAAAACAAAGTAAATAATCAGTATTTAGTCTATTCACGAAATTATATCACATAACCCATCGTCTTAGAACACCTATATATTCTGGATATATAGCTTACAAACTATTGATTACATTAATTGTTGATAGGAGATTAAATCATCATTATAAAACAATAATGATTTTAAATATCGCAATACCGTTATCGGTCCTGGTTGTCAACTTATTGTCATGACGGATAATGTCTGTGGTATTAGCAACCAAATGCGTTGGAGATATCCCACCTATCAGACAATATCAAAACGCCTATGTCAATCTAGTCAGCCGTCATCGAAAGTCATTTTAAAAAATTATCAATCAAATAAGGGTACGAAGCTGAGTGCTTACATTGAGTTTAATTATTAGAAAATATAGGGTGGCATAATTTCAATTCATTTCTACTTTAAGAAATTTAAGGGTAACTGCCTTCCTACAACTGGCTGTAGACAGAGAAAGGCAGTAGAAGCTGAGACGTTGTGGGTGTAAGCACTCATCTTCTTACGTTCATTTGATTGATGATTTGTTTTTCTTTATGATTTTCCATGACGGCTGAATAGATTGACATCGGCGTTTGGATATTGTCTGATAGATGGGATATCTCCAACGCATTTGGTTGCTAATACCACAGACATTATCCGTTATGACAATAAGTTGACAACCAGGATCGATAACGGTATTGCGATTTATATATATATATATGTGGTGAAATTCGTGTGAATACTATGCTACAAAGCTAGTTAACAACTACAACTTTTGCTTTAACTTCATATATCAAAAGAATATCAACATATCCTATAAATTAAGTACGATGCATCATTTTTTTACAAATAAAGGTAACAGTATAAAGTTTTCTTTCGAACCTTAATTCTTCTGATTTTGTCAAGTTTAAAGACCAGTAAATTCCAGTGAAAAATTCCTCGAAATTTTTCGCGGAACATTATTGTTCTTATTTGTGACACAATAATATCTGGTCAACGTTAATTCCAAATGACTTGTTTATTACTGATTATGAAAATCCCGATTTAAAATATAACTGCAACTAATCAGGGTCCGAGGATTTTCAGGGGTTGTTTACAACTTTAAGATAAAAATAACTGCATAGTGGTATTTTAATGTTGAGGGAACTTCTGTATTAATAATAATATGATATCGAACCTTACAGTTTGAAGTTTAACCTCGACAGATATATTAAGCCCCCCACCTGGTAGGTCAACGGTAAGTCTGTTGGCTTATAATGCTACAAATCGAGTTTCGATACCCGTGGTGAGCACAGTACAGAGTCCATTATGTAACTTTGTTTATAACAACAAACAAGCCCCCTCCACAATGGCTCAGCAGTAAGTCTATAGGCTTACGAAGCTAAAAAGTGGGCGTCAATACTCGTAGCCCATAGCATAGCTTTGTACTTAACAACAATCAAATAACAAACAAAATATTCGACTAATATTGATGTATTTCGTTTTTGTGGACTTTTATCATATTTGGGAAGAATCATTTAAATAGCCTAACAATAATACAAATTATCATAACAATGATAACAGTTTGTCCCTGAAGAAGAAAGGTCCACCTTTCGAAAGCGCTCGGGTTATAGGGTTTTTATCATTTTGTATGAAGACTTCTTGAACCTACGTGTTTTTCGGACATCATGACCATAATATTCACTTACAAAGTATTAAGGAGGAAGTGATACACAGTACCTAAACATATCATGTCAATGTTTATCACACTCAACTCATTTATTTACCTTCACTCTCTCACATACACGTGAAATCTCGAAGTCACAAGAGTTATATTTTTACAGCATATTAAACGTACAAAAGTTCCTAGTACGGTGTTTCAACTTTCAACAGAATGTCGGTTGTGAAATATACTACTCGTTTTATTTCCATTTCCAATGGTCTGTGCACAAAAGGACGAGGTACCCCTAATTTAAAATCATGAGGCGTGCGAGTGTTTGTCATATAATCAAACTACGTTTCATTCCTCTTAAGATCTCGGTGATTATACGGGAAAGGTAGGAAGGGAAGAAGTTACACCTTTAAATTTGACTAGAGATGTGGCGAGACTTGAAATATTCTAGGCTACAGGTTACATAAATACAGTGTGCTATTATACTTTTGTTTTTTAATAGTATCTGCAAAAAAAACCGCCTTAAACTATAAAGTTAAGGAGGCCGTGTCACCTGCATTGTAATAACGGTAAAAATAATAAATAAAGCACTGTATAATAAGCTACCAAGCAGTATATCACGGACGTTCCTTTTTTGTTTTATGTAATTTGGTTAATTTATTCTGCAAAAAGTAATATATTTTAAACTTCTGTATAGTTCAGTATTCAGACGTTTTTACTTTTCCAGCTTTCTCAAATCTTGACACAAGAATATCACAAAGGATAAGTCCTATGAGATGGGAATTTCGCTTACAATCGACAGCCAAAAAAAGGTATTTACCCTGGAAATTGCCTTACCTGTAGTAGTAGTAGTAGTACAACCATAAGGTATATTGACAGAAATAATTATGCTAAAGCTTCAAGATCGTCTTTTGTCATATTTGAAATGTTTAAACCTTTTATTGTGTGATGCTATTGCACAATATGCAAATGATAATCACTGAACAAGTCTACACTTGTCTTATGTGTACTCTACACATATCGTAAATGGTTATACGTTAGAAATTACATTACCCAATGAAACTGAGAAACCTTCATAATTATGAGGCCAATAATGTTTCGTCACATTGCCTACTGATGGGTTTATAAGTCTCACACTGAAATATTATTAGCGGGACATGCATACATATGTATCGTTTGCCATGCGTCTGATTATCCTTTTCATGAACCTGGTGCTGAATATGTTAACTTGACTGCTTGGACTGACTAAATTTCAGTTTGATGACCTGCCTTTCAAGATTCTGTCTTTGAGGGACATACATGTTTGGATATGATACTTAACAATTCCCCACCTCTTGAATAGGAGTTTTGGTATTAGAGAACAACGACGTATCCATCCTAGTTTAAGAAAGTGCGCATATACAGGATGGTGCCAAGTTATAGTACGTCCAAGCAGTGGGAACTGATCAAATCAATGACAGATACATTGTGTCGATCCTTCGTTCATTCATATCTAACTAATGGCAAAATTATTATACAGCAATTATACCTCACATATTTCAAAATGAATGTGAAAACATTTCCATCTGAAACAACCAAATGACGAGTCTGATGTGTGTATGGACGATTTTTAAATGGCTCTCCTCCACAAACTGAGTAAAAAACTCAGATGCCATCATTTCTTCAAAAGGGGTGTAACCAGCATCCAATTTTTAAGGCTTGCCATCTACACTAATGGGTTGACTATCACTCTTATAACGCTCTCACAGCTTAAGGTGAGGGGAATAATTTGTGATATCGCATGGATTCGCCAACTCCGAAACCTATAGTTCTACCACAGACCCAACCCGAGCCTAAAAGAACAATAGCAACTACAGAATTTAATTTGGATTTGTTTGTTTGTTTTGAATTTCGCGCAAAGCTACAC
>NW_013665936.1:79871-82644 GCF_000517525.1 Limulus polyphemus
CTAGCCGTCCCTAATTTAGCAGTGTAAGACTAGAGAGAAGGCAGCTAGTCAGCACCACGTACCACCAACTCTTGGGCTATCCTTTTACCAACGAATAGTGGAATTGACCGTCACATTATAATGCCCTCACGGCTGAAAGGGCGAGCATGTTTGGTGTGACGGGGATTCGAACCCGCGACCCGCAAATTGCGAGTCGAGCGCCCTAACCACCTGGCCATGCTGGCCCATCAGTGAGATAATGCTATTTAGTTTTCTCAGTAAAATTATCTTAAAAAGTGTGGTTTTTGAATGTAGTCAATACAGAGTCAGAACTGGTGTTCCATTCTGGAAATATATATTTCATGAACAAAATAAGTCTACATTTTTCTTTCTATAAAAAAAACTACCATAAAAATGAGAAACAATTATGTTATTTAAATTTCACACAAGTTTTTTATCGGTTGTACATAATAAAACTATTGTTTATTTTGTTCACAACGTTTCACCAGGTTCACCTAGCATCATGAGCATCAAAAGTATTTTGACTAAAAAGAGAAAATAATAACTGACGGGCATTCTAAAGAATATGAAAGACTAAAAAAGACACACAAAAACAAAAATCCATATATTCAAATGAATAGGCCTACTTCTCTTCCAATACATTGTAAAGAAGTCGTTTTTAGCCTTTCCTCCCACCAGTAATACAGTAATGAAATTCAATTCTTAGAAAAAGGTTTCAATTATGCTTTTGCACCCAAAATTGAATTTGAGCCAGGAATAGAAGACTTAGCTTAAAAAATAGTTATTCGAGAACGTTATAGTTCATCAAATAAACCCACTTCTTCTCGTGTCTCTTCAAATTCAAAAACCTATCTATGTTACAAGTTCTTGTGAGATCATTCAAGAAAGTACAAATAATCAAGATCTTTCGTTAAATAATCAAAGAACGCTCACCCGAAACTTACAGTTACCTGTTCTGTCTTTTCCTTCAATTCCAGAAAATAGTCAAATTTTACCTGTTTTTCATGCCTTTCGTTTACGAATTTTGCATTTTCTAGACAAACCTAGACTTCTAAACTCAAACCTTTCTCCAAAATAACATAAAGCACTAAAACTCTTTAAAAAATTATGAAAGTATAGTTTTACTGGAATCAAACAAATTTAATGTTGTTATCACGGATCGGATAGTATACCAGCAAAAGATGTACACACTCCTTGATGATTCATCCCATGTCCAAGAAATAGAAACTAACATAACTCCTACCAGAGAAAAGGAATTAAAACAATTTCCTTTACAGTTTGAAAACTTCTCAACCTTCTAATGTCATATATCAATTTCTTCGTCCCTCAGATTCGCGTACTTCTCAAATTTATGGTCCCCCAAAAACTCACAAATCTGATTTCCCCTTACGCCCTGTTGTTTCGACAAAGTTTATGATTACAACCCAGGAAAATTCCTTGCTTGGATGTTTTCTAAATATGTTTCTGGTGCTTCCTCCTTCATAAAAAAAAAATCTAAATGGTTATCAAGACACTCCGAGAATTTAGTTATTTTGTTTAATTAGTCACATTTGATGTAAAAAAAATAAAAAATCTGTCCACTCAATTCCCCATCCTTCAAGCAATAAATGCTGCCCTGGAATTTTACCAAAATGGTACTAATTCTCAATTTCGCTTAAACATCAACACCATAAGAGAACTTTCTCTTTGCCGCTAAATCTTCCACTTTCCAGTTTGAATATGTTTATTAAATCCAAACTGAAGGCCTGTTGTTTCGATATGTTGATGACATTCCTTCAGCCTTCGATAACATTAATATTACTCACGAGTTTTTCTCTCATGTAAACCAGATACACACAAACATAAAATTCACGATGGAAAAAGAAGTTGATGACAAATTGTCATTTCTAAATGTTCTTATTAAAAAAGACAAACACAGGCTTCCAAACTTCAGTATTTGTAAGAACACTCATACCATACTTTATGTTCCTTAGAATTCCCTTCATGACCAAGATAGGTATATTAAAAGTGCTATTTGTACAAATAAAATCATAAATTCCAGCATCGAGTGTTTCAAAAACGAAAATGACAACCTTAAATTTCAGTTTTGTGAACAAAACAATTTTCATCTCACTGTTGTTAATAAAGTAATTGCTACCTTTTAAAATAATTCACAAACTGACATAGAAAATGAATCTTCCAAATATATACATGTTCATGTGTTTTACAGTTCATCACAGACTTTTCTCATGTTATCAAATAAATCTCGTTAAAAACGGTCAAAGAGTATAAAATTGACATTAAAGTGTAATTTACATTTTTACCTGGAAGAAAACTATGTCAACTGCTATTCAAAAAGTATGTGGATAGAGATACTCAGGCAATGTGTGTGTAATTGAATGTACAGATTGCAAAAGCTGAGACAACATTCTACTCGTTTGAGGGAGCATTTAAAATCTCATCTCGGAAGAGAAGACGACATTTATAGACGAAAAATAAATTATGTCCTGTTAATAAATAACGTAACCTTATTCTTAACAAATACAAAGGTGTTCATTTATATTTATTGTAATTGCTTGTAAATATAGTTCAGAACCATGATTTCGACTCTGTATAAATCCTCTTTTTTGGTGAATAAAGTGGAGGTAGCCCACTTCGTAGTTTTGTGCTAAGAAATCGTCATCAACAACAACAGTAACCTCTGTTTTAAACAAATGTGATACAAATTTATTTACGTTTTATTTCTAGAGGCCTACGACAAAGAAGCCCACTCAGTACCGACATCTTTCTTCTT
>NW_013665936.1:83486-92047 GCF_000517525.1 Limulus polyphemus
TAATGTCCTAAGAGATTTACAATGAATCAATTTAACCACTGATTTAACTATGGAAAAGTATTTACCATATTTTTAATGTCCTAAGAGATTTACAATGAATCAATTTAACCACTGATTTAACTATGGAAAAGTATTTACCATATTTTTAATGTCCTAAGAAATTTACAGCTAGCATTTATTTTTACAAGATTAACATTCTGACATGGAAAGCTTGCTAACCTTCTCGGAAATATGTGCAAATGTTTCTTTATGGGATATAACTTTTTCAGTTTTTACAGATTTCTTATACGAACTCAGAGAATTTTCACATGTGTATATATTTATATTTACTTATTAATATTTTTTTTCTGTTAATTTCTATTTTATGTGACATCTAGTTTGTCCTCTTCTAATTTCACTTGTTTTGCTACTTCAGCAGAGAGATAAGATAGGATTTAAAAAGATAGCATCCATACTGGCAGAATCCACTGTTCTCAGATTTTTATTATTTTATTCTGATCTATTTATTTCTTACAGCGAACTTGCAGCGTCTTGTAGACTGTAATACGTCTTAAAATAAACTTCTTAATTTATGTTGGTTGGGTTTGCTTTCTTATAGGTACTAAGGATTTGTGAGTTTTATACTGTAGCTTTGACTTTTCCTTCTTACTTATAAATAACTATTTCCTTTTGTTACTTGTATTCTAATGCTTGCTTTTACCTACTTTAAATTCTAATATTCGCACTTAGTTTTCCTCATTTCTCTTATACATTATCAATAAATGTTCTAAATTTAAGCTATTAAAAAATAATGATATTACACACAAAAAATAAAGTGGAAAGTTAACACTGATGTTGTTGACATTGGGCCTATTAGTAGTTCCATGGCGCTGTCCAGTAGAAATTCAGCAGCCAATTTCCAGAATCAGCTACATATAATAACTGAATAAAAGAGAAGAAACTCTTTGATACCATTTTCCATCATTCTCTTATGAAATATAATGATATTTTTAGGAAGACATTTCCACATGGTCAGACATAACTCATCTCAAATGGAAAGAAAACATTAGGATCAGAGGAGAACATTTCTCTCAAAAGATATTAAGATTGACTACTTGTAGGCTATCCAAGGATCATGTAAGTAAAATAATAGAAAAAAACTGAAAGTCACGCTAGGTGCTTAAAATATTCGGGTCTCGAACTCATTGGCGCAGGAATTTTCGGAGTTTCAGTATGATACCAATCATGGTTTTCTATTCTCAATTTTCAAGACACCAGCTGAGTATTCGAGGCATTGTTAAGCAGATCAAGGCACGGGCCCCGTGTACCAGTGCCTAGCGACGCCTCTGAAAAAACACAGGCCCCCTAGGAACAGCTAACACTGAATGAGCTGATGTGGCTAACTTAAAACCAGCACGATTTGCCAACTGGGAAGTGATCCATGTATAGTAACTCTTAAGTATTCCGAACTGTCCTGACTTGATCAGTCTCATTCACCTTGGACTCAAAGACAGAAGTCTGTGATAGATCACCCGAGGTTTCTACCCATTAAAGCGTGAAAATAAAGAAGCAATATCATGGTTAGAGATGAAGTCCTTCGAAGAAGGAAAATCTTATATTGAAAGAAGTGAAACATGGAGGCTTCTGTCAAGTAGGTACTCAAAACGTAATGCTAAATACTGAGAAAGAGCAATAGTAACCTAGTTAAAAGAAAGAGAAATAAAAAGAATAAATATTCCATAGCAAGACCATATTCACTGTGAAGACTGAGATACAAAGGTAGTCAGCCACATATTAAATGAGTTAAAAGTCACATCTGGATCTGTAGAGTTTGGGAATTGTTGCTGTAGAAAATATCCAAAGTAGTCTGCATCTCAAAAAAGTGAAAATCATAGCCAATATAACTTATTAAAATAATATATACAACAGGTTTACGATTTAAGAAAAGCAGTTTCACTACCTATTTACAACCAATCACCTCAATAAAACTTGAACAGTTTGAGTAGCTGATAGATAAGATATCACTTTCTGTTGGAATTGGAAATATCCTGATTGAACTAAGGCTAACTGGAATGAATACATTGTGGTAGAGGAAATTCTTCAGCTTCACATACAAGGCAGAGTTGCAGACCTAGTTAAAGGAGTTTATCTTGATACCCTACCCATTTTCCATAACAAAGACTGTCCAGACGTGTAAATAGTAGTTACGTTTATCTTAAGATACTAAACAAATGTGTTTTCCCACATATAACTGTGAATAGCACCTGTACCTTCTATGAAGCAGTGTCATTTTTCACCAGTAAGTACAGGGTAGTAAGGTCTGAGACCACTACACACAAAAAAAGAACAAATATAGCAATTTCCATCATTGTCCATTTATCCAGGTTAAAACTAAAAGGATAAGCAAGATGAAAACTTTCCAGAGTAAGGTATTCACAAATTAATTGTGGAGTTTCAAAATCACACAGTTATGTAATCTAAACCAGTTTATTTTCATCATTGTCCATTTATCCAGGTTAAAACTAAAAGGGTAAGCAAGATGAAAACTTTCCAGAGTAAGGTATTCACAAATTAATTGTGGAGTTTCAAAATCATACAGTCATGTAATCTAAATCAGTTTATTGGGCAGAAAGTAACGGTTAGTATTTTGAGAAGTAAAAGCAGTCATTGCATTGAAACATTATCTTAATGAATTGGACTGTTAAATCATATAGTATAACAGAAGTAGGAAGAAACTACAAAGATAACAATCTAGACCAAATATAACTACGACCTTGGATCCAGATATTGAATGTTAATCTCACTGTGTAATTTTTTCACCCTATCAGGACTCTATAAACGTAAGTAGTTCAAAAAATCAAGAAATGAAAAATGAAAAACAAATTCTACCTTTTTACGATTCTAAAATGGATGAGAAGAATGGGTATGGCTTTATGAGCAGATCATAAAGAAATAATGATGCACTTTTGTCCATCTGATTTGCATTGCAGAAACTAAGCCAGAAAAGTTGATTCAATATGTTTATGAAAGTAAAACAGTGAGGTTTTTATGTTGTGGAGGGCAATAAGAAAGAGAGAGGGGTCAGTTTATGTATCAACATCTAATAAACCAAATGCAGAGGAAAGCGGGAATACTACAGACAAAAGATGAAAGCCACAATTTCATTCAGGATGAAGAAGTGTCGAATACAAAATGTGTTACAAGTTTTATCTCTTTTTCGTAGTGTAGTGCAAAAGGAATAAAACTATCAGCCAATAGCTTAACTTAGAAAGGCGGTGGAGAAACATTTTGAACATCAAAAAGTGGTGACAAAAATAGCAAAGTTTCTGATGGTGGGGAATCTCAAAAAGTGAATGATAAGAAACAGTCAATTGTTTATCGAAGTACAACGACTAACAATTTAGGAGAGAAACCTATAAGACTGAAAACAAACTTGCCCTATGTGTGACAATAAAACAAAGACACAGCATCGGTTATGAAGAGTGCATTAATATTCAGTCTATAACGTGTACCATATCAGTCCTTCAGAGATTGGGATAATTTTCAGCCATGTGAAACTCTTGGTGAGAAAAATCACTACATCCCCCGGGGTACAAGAGGGTGAGAAAGAGATTGTAAAGATTCTTCAAGTTAATAATAAGTTTTAATAAGGAATATAAACTTATCAATTTCAGCTGCCTAAGGAGTCAACCTTCTAGGAATCCTTTGTCGTTTCTAGGTCTGAAATAATAAGCACCACTAAGTTAACATCTAATTTAATGAATCTATTGTTCATAAGTATAAATGTGAATCACTGCAGTACTCTTTTTGTCACATTGAGCCATAGTGGTTAAAATGGCTGAATAACTAGTCAGTTTATAAGAAATTGCATCTCTAGATTTCAATCTGTAGTAACAGACTTCAGAGCCAGATTAAGTTTAATTAATTGTGAGGGGCTAATATATTTTAAGACAATTTTTGTATCTTATGCAATGATTTTTCACAATATTGGTCATTTGTTTGTTTAAACAGGAATTGAAGCATCACTTTAGCTTGTCTACTTTATTTTTAAATAAAATATCTATTTTATTATTATTATTGGAATGAGCAGGTGTGCTCAATGTCAGAAGAAGTATAACTTCTGTACGTTCCCTTCACTGTAGATATCAGTATTAGAGTTAGAAGTCAATGATGTGTTAGAACTGTGTGAAAGTTTGCATTGTGCATGATGAAAGTTTAAACATAGGTTTTACAACAGTTTAAGCGTTTAATAAATTAAGCGTAAGTCTTTGTGGTCCCTGGACTGCGGCATTACAAACCCTTGCGTTGATCCAGCACTGTTAACAGACAGTCAAAACATAAAGTAAGATGAGTTTATATAGTTTAAATATATATAGTTTATATAGTTAATCCTCAGTGGTTCTGTAAATCAAAGGAATCTGGATAAATCTGGCATTTATGGCTTATAACACTGTAACCAAGAAGAAGACCAAAGTTAAATGCCTGCTAAAAGAAGCTGAGAAACAAGATTGAGAAAAGACTGAACAACTTTGTAGTTAATGCATGGCTCTTCTTAAGCCTAACATGCAAATATGTCTTCTTATACAGAAAGGCAATTTACATGTTTTACAGATATTAAACTACGATTATGGCTACAGGATCTTGATAGCAGTAAAGGCGTTTTCTATTGTAAAATGAAATTGAGTTGAGTTCGATGAGTTTAAACTTTATGATGAATCTAATGAAACTAATACTGAACATAAGTGTGGTGCAAATATACAAACGTAAAAGAGACCATGATCATAACTGGATTTGATGATTCTTGATCACAGTTTTTCTATATGAAATAAGAACCCATACCTCATTAGATCTGTACAATAAGAGATAGAAGAAACTGTAGTATGCTGAAAGTTTCGGAATACTGAATGCATAAAATGATGAAAAAAACAAGATAAAATTACATTGAAAGTTTCATACAAGAAAATGTGTATGAGTAACAACAGAAATTTTGGCTTCAGTCACATATACATTTCTGATGTTTTTCACAGAAGAAAATGAGAACCTTCACGAATAAAAGTGTACAACCATAATAACCATAAATCGTTGTTTTAAAGGCAAAATGCACATAGCAAACAAGATGGTAACTAAAACTCCAGCAATGAAATGCGGTTCATTACCAGATAAAAATAATATATGGACAACAATAGACCATTTTCTTTTTCAAAACTGTCTTTCACACACACACCCTTGAGAAAAAGTAAAAACTTAAATTCACCATTTGGTTTTTCAAAACTGTCTTTCACACACACCCTTGAGAAAAAGTAAAAACTTAAATTCACCATTTGGTTTTTCAAAACTGTCTTTCACACACACCCTTGAGAAAAAGTAAAACTTAAATCCACCCTTTTTTTTCAAGATATTATGGATTCCCTTTTAAACTCTTGTAAGATGCCGGCCTCAACTATTGCCGGTGGCAAATCATTCCATGAACAACACTTTGGAATATAGTACAAAGCAATCAGAGACCTTTATCTTATCGAACCCCTAGGTAATCTTGTAAACTTTAATAATATCACCCCTTACCTAAATTTTGTCAAACTAAAATGAGTCAAGAGATAAGCTTTCCCCATAACATAACCCTTCCATCCCCAGAATCGTCCTAGTAGTCTTCCTCTGAACCATTTATAAGACGATATTCTTTCTTTTGTAAACATTATTCCACTTAACTAGTACATTGTATAAAGTGATAATAGCCGCTTTTTACTTGTAATCAATGAATACGACCCACAATTCTATTAACTTCGTACCTGTTAATAATCTGGAAACATGAAACGTTGGGTTTATTGTAGGTCGACTTCATTTTTTATGAATTCTTCACTGAAGTTAAGCAATTAGCTATGTTCCCATTGACATACCTCTTAAGATAATCATAACAAACGCCTTTCAGCTTGAGCCACTTATTCTTCTGGATTCTGCTCTTTTACACTCCAAGTTGGCTTTTACTTTACCCTGTACATTCATCTTTGTTTTTATTCGAAATTCAGCCTCTGATGGTGTAATTGTCATAGAATGCATGGAGGTTTTCTGGTCATAGACTGTGAAGCTACTTGAAAATAGTTTAGCCTCACATCTATATTCATACATCAAGTAATTCCCAATATGCTCTCTTCTTCGGCGTCATTTATCCACACGTTATGTTGTGTGGAGAAACTTCTAATAATGAGTGTGGCTCCATCTCTCATTTTGCTGGAACTTTATGCCCACTTGATGTTCAAATCTACCCATCCTCTTTCTCCATCTCTAGAGTCAATTTCTCGCCTTTCATTACCAGATGTGGTTGAACAATTGAAACTGTAGAAACAGTGTCGGTCAACATACTGCAAGGCTTTCCATCAATAAAGTTGTTGTCTCATGGACTGGTTTATTTATATAATACATTCATTATTTCTTTTGGAGTAGATGTAGCATTCTTATTCTTAAAATGTTGTCTCCTTGGCTTAATATCTATGCCTTTTAGAATGTATTGTTTATATTTTCCACACTAATAATAGTATCTTTCTCCTGTCGCCCTTTGTGAACAGTTTTTAGGAATATTTTCTTTTAGGTTACAGTTTAGTAACCTTCTGTCGTATGGTTTACTTCCTTCATCCTGAGTAAACTTTCTCTACCACGTCCATACATGTCAATTTGATGCATCTGTTAGATGGTTTGTTTAATTACAAGAAACAACTACTGGATGAAAGAGCTTGAAACATCAATAAAACTTTCTACAAATTTCGAAGCTTCAGTAAATAAAATATCTCGTTTTAAAATCTGACATTTGTCCGAAATCAAGTTTCTAAGTTTCAAATATATGTGATTGTGAGATATTTTTCTTTAAAAAGCAATTAAAAATGCTTATCTTTGTTATGAATTTTAATTATTGATTTTATGTTTTCCTATATTCCTGTAAAGCTTTAGAAAAAAATTCTTTTATGAAACTAAATGTTATCTTTGTTCTGGTTCAGAAACACAGCACGCAATTTCATTGTTTACTATCACTGGCATACAATAAAAATAACTTGCTTAGCATACCAAAATCAAAATCAAGTGAGTTTTCTTAATTTATATACAAAAGTTTTCATTTAATATGTATATAATAAAATTTAAACTTGTTTTATATTCATTTATATTTTGTATTTCAGTGATTTTATTTACATATTTACGCAATTACTAAGCCTTATCAGCAAAACGGAAGAGTACAAAATGATTTAACAGTCTACCTTATCTTGTGTTCCCCAATAGCTGAGCGGTAGGTCTGCGGACTTACATACCATAAAAATCTGGTTACTAAGCCTTATCAGCAAAACGGAAGAGTACAAAATGATTTAACAGCGTCTACCTTATCTTGTGTTGCCCATTGGCTGAGCGGAAGGTCTGCGGACTTATAACATAAGAATCTGGTTACTAAGCCTTATCAGCAAAACGGAAGAGTACAAAATGATTTAACAGCGTCTACCTTATCTTGGATTTTTATGTTATAAGTCCGTAAACCTACCGCTCAGCCATTGGGGAACATAAGATAAGGTAGACTCTGTTAAATCATTTTGTACTCTTCCGTTTTGCTGATAAGGCTTAGTAACCATATTCTTATGTTATAAGTCCGCAGACCTTCCGCTCAGCCATTGGGCAACAGGGAATGGATACCAATGACGAGTACAGTACAGAAACATATTTTGCAACTTTGCGCTTAACTACAAATACATAAATAAACAAAACCTCATCTTGTTGCACAAACAACATTTATTTTCCTATCAAAATGTACTAGCATGGCCTGGTAGTTATGGCGCTCGACTCGCAATCTGCGGGTCGAGGGTTTGAATCTCCATCACCGAACATGCTCGCCCTTTCAGTCTTTGGGGCGTTATAATTTGATGGTCAATCCCACTTTTCGTTGGTGAAAGAGTAGCCCAAGTGATGTTCATTAGCTGCTTTCCCTCTAGTCTAGCACTGTTAAATTAGGGATGGCTATTGCAGAGAGTCTTCGAGTGGTTTAGCGCGAAATTCAAAACCATGAAACAAACAATGTTATCATAATACAACGTTATCATTCAAATGTAGTATAAAATGATAAAGTAAGGTTTTCATAAGCTTATAAAAATCAGGACCGTAATTGCGATGGAAGCTGTTCACAAATATCGTATCACCAAGCTAAGCTTTTATTACTTTGTTCAGATCCCTAAGATATTCTCCGCTGAAATGGAAGCCATATTGGATTATACAGTTGAAAAGAACAGCAAAAGCTTTTCCATGTATTTGAAGCTGAAAAATAGGCAGTTGCATTATACCATGACAACAGAGGTTGAGAAACACTGATTGGCTAAACATCAATAAAGCTACAGATATATTCATGTTACAAGTTAAAATTAGCGCTATTTTGTTTAAACCTACTAAGACTTTCATCCTACGGTGCTACCAGTGTTATATTATGCTAAAACAATTTGCGAAATTCACAGACAGTAAATATTTCGTTCAGAGCACGCTGAAATAATGTTAAAATCAAACTTTTAAATTTTATCTTTGAATTTATAGACCAAATTAAGTAAATAAAGCTCCAACTGTTT
>NW_013665936.1:93047-118002 GCF_000517525.1 Limulus polyphemus
GCTCCAAAGTATTTGTGTGTGTGGGAGGGCGACTACACGTTTATTTTCTGTAATTTTTAATTCAAAGTTTCAATTTGTCCTCGAGACGGAGTGCACTCATCTGGGCGTGCTAGAGTTAAAGGCTTTTGTCTGCACTTCCTGGCAAATATCATTATAAGTTGCAATGGAAACACCTTTGTGTGGTTTACTTCTTTCATTCTGAACTAACAGTTACCTGATGAACCATATGAGCTCTTTTAGACTTTTGTTAAAATAATTGATGTTACTATGCGACTCGATCTAATAATCCTGTAATTTCTGGATGATGCTTTTAGTTGTTAATCTGAACTCCTATAGATTCAAGTTCCATCATCAACTGGACAGCTTTCTTTAAAGATGAATACCTACTTTGCATTAGTCTAATTCGTATATCTTTATGTATTATGGCGTCTATGAATTTATTGCAGGCCAATGAATCAATCATTTTTGTTGGGCATCCAGATAAGGTAACTTAGATTCTTAGATCTTGTCTCCAATTAAATTAATTTTTTTCTTAAACCTTCTTTAAATTTTACGTCTCTTTCTTTTAATTCCCTCTTAAATTCCTCTCTTACATAATATTTTACTGGAATTTCTTGTCTCTTCCTCTTTAGTCTTCTTTTAATATGTTGTCTCTCTCCTAATTTTCTGTCTTTGTCCTCTATGACGTATTTTAATTTTCTATATTGATTTTCTTTTACCACTGTGTTTTTCACCTTGTTCGCTTTACATTATTTTGTAATATCACTTCGAGAATGTTTCATCATGTTGAAGTTTACGCACGTACGCGGGTGTGTGGGTTCGGGGGGTTGACCCCATGTTTTTTTGATGTTATTTCAGTAGTGCATACATGTACTTATATGATAGCTAATCATTGAAATAGCCAATATAATATTGTTGTACATGTCACCAGACCCCCATAGCATTAGCATATTATGCATGCTGATTGTGCTTCGCACAATACGGGTTGGCTTTTGATCTCACAAATTAGATCCCTCCTTTTAACCATTCTGCGAACGGGCCTGAAGTTTAGCCTAGATTCTATTTTACCAAAATAAGCCCATTCCTAACAGCAATGTGGTAACGAATTTTACCACAGGACAAATTATTGTTGACAATTCTTATTCGGTAAAAAGAATGTTAAATTTGTTACTTGTTAAATTTCATCTCGTTTCTGCGACACAACCCAAAACTGGCTGACTAACACACTCACTAACTCGGTAAACGATTGATAGCACGGTAACAGATTCATTAACTAATCAACTCAATGACTGACTGACTGACTACTCTGTGACTAACTGGCTCACCAAAGAACTCTACAACTCATTCGCTAACTGGATCATCCATTCTGATGTTGTTATATAATAAAATATTTGTTTTTCCCAAACCTCCTCAAAATTTGAAATTTCATGTCCAATCTTGAGAGTCAGGAAACTTTTAGATGTCACACATCATCATTACATCAAACCAAAACACTCTCAAACAAATTAAACATTTCAATTAACACATTTAAGCACAACCTGCAAATATAGCTTTATTTAGATCATAATTCAAAATTATATCAAAAATGAGAAATCGAACATTGCCTTTTAAATGTATATATGTATATACACCGAAAATTAACTCATAAAATAATGTACGAAAGATTTCCCCCTTGGTAATCCAAGTGGTGATCAAACAAATACAAAGAAAACTTTTCAAAATTACATACAAAAAAATAAAATAAAAACTACTGAAATGAAACATAATAATAATGGAAAAGACAAAGTAAAACCATATAATATGGAAAAATTAACTCTTCAAATTAAAGCACAAAATAAACAAAAACACCTCACTACTACATAAAACAATTTGTTTTGTTTGTTTGTTTGTTGTTAAGCGCAAAGCTACATGATCAGAGCCTTTCAAGTCTGAAACAGCTCAGCATAGAAACAGTGTATCCTTTTCTCCAACTATGCTGAAGAATCCCTTTCCTTCAAGAACTGGTCTTCCTTCAAGCTCTTTGTTCACTTGGCTGCTTCGTTTTTGGCAGTTGAACTGGCTAAAGCATAGAGACCTATTGTATTTTGGTTAGTAGTATGATGGGCCACCATGAGTATCGAAACCCGATTTTATAACGTTATAAGCCTACATGCTTACCGCTTACAGGGGACACATAAAACATTATAAGATGTATGGAACCACAATATAAAGATATACATACATAAAAAAGTTATAATAATAATAATACATAAAAAAGGAATAACCATTATATAAAATATAGGTACAAAAATATTATTTTACATAACCGTAATGGTGTTTATACATAAACGAAAAGAAAATAGTTTAAAATGTATGTACAGTACTGGCAGAGACTAGAATCTCTTATCTTTACTGGAACACCACCAGCAGGTTATCCGATGTAACAATCGATTTACCGCTAGCAGTGGTTGTCTAACATATGACCCCCAGAGTTCTCAGAGGAGTCTTTGGAGTCTGACAGCTCAACATGGAAACAGTGTACCTCTTTTTTTAAACTGCTCCAGCTGTGCTGGAGAATCTCTACATTTCGGGAACTAGTCTTCCTCTCGGTTATAAAGAGCCCAGACACCTGTTCATTTGGCTGCTTGATCCTGGAAATTGTACTGGTTGAAGCATTGGAAGCGCTTTTATTTTGGTTAGTGGCATGATGGGAAGCACTAAATGTCTTAGCTGTAGAGGATAGAATTAGGGCCACTTGGGAGATGGAGGAGGTAGAACAACTGATATGGATGTTCTAATTTCGATATCAGGAACTCTGTAGGTGGTTTCGCTGTCAACACCTAGATCTTTGGATCTGAAATGATCAAACCTCCCCAATGCTTAGCTGAGCCATGTGAAGAACTTAGCCCTGGAAATATCTTCTTTGGTTTTGGAATATGGTGTTCCTTCCTTAGGTCATTTCTTCACATGTCTCCTGCAGATGGAACACTATGGTATTCTAAACTAGTTTAAGAGGGATGAATGTAAGTTCTGGTGTAGCCATCTTTGATCAAAAGACTGGATTTCTTTCAGTAGATAGTAGCAACAGGCAGTTCTGATCAGTTCAGCAGCTATTTTCAGATCCCTGGTGGTCTGGGATGTTTGTCCCCTAGAGACTTTAGTGCTAATACAAGTTGCATGTCTGACAAGTCAGCAAGGAACATATCTTCATCCATTGGCTCTTACTTCACTTGGCCGAAAGTCGGGTTAGCCTTCAGAATCTTATGGATTGTTAAGTACTTTGAGTCATCTGAAAACTGTCCAAACAGAAAACTTTCAGTGCAAGAACTTGTGATTTTAGCAACAAAAAATGAAAAGAATGGCTTTTTAAGAACAAGATAATCAGTGGGGATAAGAACTTGATCTCAAATACGAAAAGACAGGATTAGAATGTAAGGTCAATTAAACTATGATTGGTCAAAAGTTTAGTTATAAGTGTAGATTAAAGTTGTAATGGCCAGTCATAACGATTTTTTGGCCTAAATGTGCCTCTAGATATACATTGTGAAAGCTATTGCTGTGGTCAAAGTGACATTTCTACATGCTTATGTGTACTCTTGTGTATACCACCTGTAGACAATATACTCTTTTCACCTGTGAATATCCTCGTCCACCGGGCTTCATTGAGTCTCATATTTCCAGCTACAGTTAACACAGCTACCCTGGAATCTAGTCATATTTCTTTCACTACTAAAAGAAGTCCAGTTTCAGTAGGAAAGAAATGAGGACAAGATTGCAAGCACTGGTCCTACTCAAATAATCAAAGGGCCTATCATAAAACAAGTTAACTTTCATCTTTTGACCATGGAAATTCATTGACACTGCCATCTTATTTCCTATCAGACTCCTTTCAGATGTAAGTATAGTACTTTGAAGCAGTACTGCATAGGTGTTACTTATTGCCTCGGGCTGTGCACTTACAGTCTGTATTTTCATATACGAAGTAGAAGGCTATCATATATGTTTGCTACCTCTTTAGTTAATATATACATTTTTGTTTTCTTCAGTTTGGTTTCAATATAGAATGTTGCTCAATTAGACAAGTTAACTTCTTCTTGCTGTAGCTGAACACATGGCCAGGATGACTCTCATTGGACAAAGATACATGAGCAGGTTCTGTGTTGACTTTTGATGGGTGAACAGTGAATTAATTTTCTGCCACACAGATAATGTTAATAGAATTTCATGAAGATCATAACTTCAAGCAGTTGTTTCTTGTTGAGCAGCATCAGCATTCAGGAAACATGAGTTTATGGTTTGTGTATGCTACCACACATTCTACCCTATCCTACAATTGTGACAAAATCTACCATCAGTGGTATTCATATCCACCAGTAACTCAGAGTCCTGTCATTCATGTGCTAGCAGGGGAGCTTCCACTAAAGTGCACTTTAGAGTCAGGAATATATGTTAAAAATTCTGTTGTCCACCTAAGATATGTATTGGCTTTAGTGAGAGCAGACATTGAAAGTTTGATATTAGAAAAAATAGTCACAAAACGTCAATAATATTATGTGAAACCAAGAAAGCTTCAAATTGTCATCTTGTCACAGGTTGAGGCCAATCTGGAACCTTTGTAAGCTGTAGAAGGTTATTCAAAATCTTTTCTCTCTCTACTATGCAGTGAAACAATTCTATTTGTGTGCCTTAATCTTGCCATTTTTATCCACTGCAGAATTACGAATAGGTTCATGATATAAGACTCGAATGTGTGGCAGGCTATTAAGACATCATACACCCAAACCAGGCACATCTCCCACTGTACTCCCTTACGTGAAAGTGGCCAGAGCATTACACATCCAGAATGGTATTACACAGAAACTTTCCAAACTGTCTCTAGTTCATCTTGGCTGTATCTAGAGGCCAGGCCTAAAGTTCTGAACCTCAAGTGTCTGTGGCAAGGGAAAGGTATGAACATGCATTATGGCATATTCTCTGGTGAGGAGAATCAACAATTATTTATGGAGTTTACTCTTTCTAAGCTAGAGTTTTCTCTGAGATGCAAAAAACCATGCCATTTTGACACAAGCACTGAATGCCATAACTCAAACGTGGCCATAAGAAACTGTAAAATATTATCACTAGTGCATGTGGCATCCTTGTGACTAGTAAATATAGTACAACACACTATTCAATGAGTGGTCATAGTCTCACTGTTTAACAAGTAGCAATTTGTGTTTCCATGTTGCACTTCAGGACATGTCATATTACTATGCCATACTCCTGCAATGCTGGAATATAATGTGCTATAATCCCTTCCATATTTTTAAAGTTCATGAACAACTTCAGTAATGTATCCCTTGATATTGTTAATCTCCTCCTGAGACAGAGCAAGATAATTGGTATATGCTAGTAATTATCAAGGCATATTCATTAATTGATACTCTAATAAACTCAGTTTCTGATGTGTTTGTAGAACAACAGATAGCCCAATTTTGTGCCCATGATGAAATCCACATGAATCAGGAAACTAATTTCAATAGTCAGTTATTCTACTGAACTGCTCAAAATATTGGGTGTAATGAAAATGTACATTTTACCTATTACCCCCTAAGAGATGGTTTGACAAAGTGGATAATGTAGACTGTCAAGCACATGCTTGCAAAGTTAGTTAAATACAGTTGAGCCAACTCAGGCAAAGACAATACACCATGATAACATATTGCACTGACTTTCCAAATTATTATTTTATGGTTTCCCCGCAAAATTGTGATTTGCACAGCTTAATTAGAATATAGAATAGGTTAAGCGACTTTTAAGAAAAAAGAGGCTCAATTCCGCTTATTATAAGCAGACTTAGCAACACTGTTTGCGAGTACCACTAGATTACCACAAGCTAGGACAGTTAGAGAGTATTAGCTGAAAAGCCTAAGTTTAACTACATTCTGCATGCAGTGATTTATCTCATGATGCTTATAACAGTCCAGTGAGCTCCATTACTCACAGATGGTGGCACATTATCAAACTGTAACTATCAATATATGCTTTATGGCTACCTATAGCTATTAGTGTGTATGTGTGACATTCTATAGATATATGTGTGAGGTGTTACACACATGTATTAACCTATATGAAAAATTATTCATAAGTGTTGTCTAAAATGAATGAATCAGTTGCTGAGTATACAACTAGTAGGCAACATTTTAATGAGAATAAAATATTTTTATCTGGATGTTAAAAACTTGATGCATGAAGTGTTTTGTGAATAATGGTCTGTGAAACATTACTGGAATAATAATAACCTTATTGTTTTCATTAATACTGGTGTGAAAATATTTCAGTTTAGACATTGAAATATTTAGCAGGTATAGAATTGTACAAAAATAAATAAAGGTAACGGCAGGACTCGTGCTACGCCTGCAGGAAAATACATTTTGATCTGTTATTTCACAAGTGATAGTGAATTTATCCATAAAAATTAAAATTCACAAACATGACATGTAGCATAACACGTGTAAACTTGATGTAACCAATATTTTATTTGATTATGTTTGAATACTTTTAAGCACGCAGATTTAAATACTTCAAAAATACACAGTTTTATCTATATTTTATTAACATTATTTCAATTCAAGAGGCAGTTTTTATGCACAAAAATGAAGAATGTTCATATAGTGTCAGAGGAGAGAAATAATATCTTAATGGTGTAACTTTGTACTTGCTCTTCTCTATGCTAGGCTTTTATATGAAAGGAGTTGAGAGGGAGTAAAGTTGTGGGCATTAAGGACTTTCTACAATGGAAAATTAGGTTAGTTCTGAACCTATTGTGGTTAGTACCCCATTTAGTTCTGTGACGGATTTATTATTCTATATTTATTTTAATATCGATGTTTGTTTAAATTAAATTTATATTTAGAAATGTACATAACGTGTGTTGTTAAATATGTATTACGAAACTCCCGCCTATTCTCTAAAATTGTAGAAAATTCTCGAGTGTAAGAATTAACAATATATGTGCGTGTGTGTAAGTAAACGCTAATATACCTTTGTATTGTTACGTAATCTGAATTTTCGAGAAACCTTCCACACGCATATAAATATAACCAACACGACGCTCCAAAAAGCAGTATCTATTATTGGGTTGCTGTAATTGGTGTGCTATAAAGTTCGTAAGCTATAACCGTGATTAACGCTTATTAATCGGGAAACTTCAGATATTTGACCAGAAACATATATAAATTTCGAACATTACAAACCATTTAACTTCAGCGGATTCACATCGGACATTAGTACTTTTACATGTGATCAGCGAGAACTACAGGGCTAGCTAGCTCCCTTTTAAGTGAATTGTACCTACGTTAAATCGAAATTAACTCGCTCATCGTGAACCCTCGACAAGATATCAAGAAAGTTCCAGACCAGAAAGAAGACTTTATAATACTTGTAAGTTTGTGAAACTTTTGTATATTAGTCATTGTTTGTAATAACTATTTGTAATAACTGTTATTGTAAATTGTATTGTTGTTTGTACATTAAAACATATTTGTATTAATAAAAGAAAACTGTGTGTATCAGTCTTGTTGGCAAATATCATAAATTGGAGATATATTTGGCATATATTTAACTACTAAATTTAAATTACCATTTAGCTGGGTTTCAGACCATTCGAAATTGTAAAACGTAACATAATAGTTCTTATTAGATCCAGGCTCTATTTTCATAACAAGCAGATGATAGTGGAAGGAATTTGGTGAGGTTCCAGAATAGCTGTGGAACATCACCATGGCAATGACGACTGTAGAAAGAGCAGCTAGGATTTTAAGTAGTAGGAATTGTATTCTGCAGACAGGATAGATATGATTACATATAATCATACAGATACAGCACTTAACCAAAAACAATAATTTTGTGCAAACTATAGATAAGGATGCATTGTTGGGTGATACATCCGTCATGCACGCTCTGTCTAAGGATACTGACAGGTTAGCCCTGTGGTCTCTAGAATCCCGAATGTTAATATCTGCCACTGCATTCTTTCAGGTCAGATCACCAACAGAGGGTCCAGCTACATCAACAATGCCCAGCGTACAAGCCATCAAAATGTTACCCCCTAAGTTGGATTCAGCCCCTCTGGATGTGAAAATCATAAACAAGCCAGAGGTAAAATCATGTGATTGAAGAGAATCCTACATATTTCCTGTTTGAAGTTGCATTATTCAAAAGACCTGTCATCATCTAATGTATCTGTCCCTCAGTTGGGACTACCAAAGTCATTGAACCAGCAGGATATTCTTGGAGCTAAGCTACAATCCACGAAAAAAGATCATCTAAAAAGTGGAGGAGCCAACTGATCAATACCACCGCTTGATGAACAATGGTAACTATCACATGTATTATTATTATTACACAAGCAGTAGGGATGATGATGCTAACTACATCATCCACCAACCTCAATAGGACCTTCAACTGGCTGAATCTACAAAGAATCCAGGAATACAGAGTGAAAACATGGAGCCAGGAAGAGATAGCCAGGTTGGCAGAGGCTTGAAACTTATAATATTATGTGTAACGCCATCTACTGAAGTGCAGAGAGCCATCAACAAAGCTGGGGGAGAGGTACCTGCTATGAGAATATCTGGAGAGAACTCACAAGGCTCTTGCAAGAGACAGAGATAAATCTCTAGGCAACCACAGTACGTCACAAGACCATAGCCTTATAGGAGAATTTGTTCACATGCCACTTTAGAAACGTGGCTTTAGCTTCCCTAACTATCTGTGTGTAACATAGTGGTTTATATATTCATTCACTTGGTTAGTTCTCTTTACAAATATGCTTTCTTCTTTATTTGAATGATGTTAAGGTTTAAATTTCTTGGGTATGTTTTGTTTATAATAAGTTGTATGTAGGAGTGTTTGTACTGTATATACATATATTTTTGCTTTTAGAGGATCTCTTGTGTATATTTCACCTACCCCTGAATATTATGATCCAGTCAACATATATTTCACTAGTGATATCTTAAAACATCAAACAAAGTATGAGGCTACCCATTACTCTGATATCTTGCATGAAAATCCTGTATTTGCTAAATATTTCAGAGTCAAAACTGCAACAATTAATCACCAACATTAATGAAATTAACAGTTGCACAGCATCTTCAAATAATGCTGTACAGGCTAATAGTAACAGTTTACTTCATATCTCAAAGTTTGATACCTAAACTAAATCCTTTATTTTCAATAATTTTTGCTTAACAGTTATTTTCTCAGCGCAATAGATGCATTCATGCTATACAACACTCATGAATTACTTTATATATTGCCTATATATGGGCACAACATCATACACAATTCATTCATATACCTATATTGTCATATACATATACAGACTGTCTCTTGTTTGTGTGCCATAGCTTGGTTGTGTCTCAATAGCTATGATGTCCTAATATGCTATCATCAATGAGTATTTAAATACAATATGTTCCCTCGACATCATGAAATAAGTAATTGCTGCCGGAATTCAGCTGAACTCAGACTTTTCAGCTAAATTTCTTTTAGTCAGCATTAATATTCATGCTGTCTCTACCATAAGTATCAATAAACACTCAGGTCAACTTAGACTGGAAACAATATTCATAGTAAAATACATTCACTGTACTAGATGGCCTGCAACATCATGAATGAACTAAAAATATACTGTATCACCATTTTTAAGTCAATCCACTTGCTTTAGTTTGTTTCACAGGAAAATAGATACAGATAAGTCCAGTTAAACTAAGATATTTTCACTCAGATTCATAAAAGCCTGACTTATATTTTGTGCTGAGAAAGAACACAACTTTCTCACTGTACTAGAGATGAATCTAGCAGGTTCAGTACAGACTGCTTCGTAGAACTTCTGTTGCTACTGCTCTACTAGACAGGGTGAATCATTTCTGCAGAATTTTAGACGACATTTCACATCAAAAATGACTGAATAGCAGGGAAAGTAAGGGTTGCAATGTTATTTTAGCTGAGTTTGTAAACTCCTAACAATCATCCTGAGCTGTAAAAACTGATGATATTGTGCTCATTGCATCTACTAGCACCAGCCATACTTGCTGAGGAGCTATAATACAATATCCTTCAGATATTTCTCAGACACTGTAGCTAACCTGCTCTATGTGTTAAACAATACATCATATCCATAGGGAGTAGAATTTTCTGTCCAAACATGAATATGTCTGGCAAACAACTGGTCAGTCTCTGGTCTATTGTACAATAGGCCATCATGACATGCAGCAAGTGTTAATACTCCCAGTTTGCTTGGCAAATATAAAAAAAACAGAAAATACACATGATAGTTTGTACTACTTGTTCTGTCAAACCATCAGACTGAGTGGTGATAAAGCAAAGAGAATGCCTTCAACACACCAAACACTACACAACTCATCGGATAGCTGGCTATTGAAATTAGCTCTCTGACCTATGTGAATTTTTCCAGGTGTGTCAAACCTGGCTTCCCAATGTTCCACCAACATATCAGAAATAGTCTGCACTGAAGTTCTGATCAAAGGAAAATCACTGATCTATTTTGTGAAGTAATCAATACTGACCAACTCGTACCAATTACCTCAATAAGTTTCAGTAACAGGACCATCAATATTCAAAGCTATATTTTGTAAAGTACCAAATATTCTCTGTTATATAACCTGAAGACCAGCTTTTCATCTTTGCAGCTTATATAATTGCTTAGCATGTCAACCTGAATTTGTCCCATAATGTTGCAGTCTTCACAAGGTTAATAGAGACTCCAGCTTTTTTCCACAATATGACTAAAAATGTACTATTGCATATGCATGAGCACACACTTCCATAATTTCAGCCTCAGGCCTACAGTTCTTATCTGCTGAAGTACCATGCATAGGTTTTCATCAGTAGACTCAAACATGGCCAAACACCAAGGTGTTATTGATGTAGACAACCACCTTTCCCATTGAATCTCCTTTAGTGTAAACACCACCCACATTACACAGACTCAATGCATAATGCAAGACAGTTGTTAAAAGCAGCCTTGTGTATACTCTTATCATTAATCTTGACATACCAGTATCTAGATGCTAAGTCTAAAACATTGAACTTTTGTGGCCTTTCTTGTTCATCCAGAAACTCATATGTTCATTAGATTAGAAAGGCATTGAAACACATCACTGTATTCATGCATCTTAAATCAACAAGGAATCCTGACAATCTCTACTGGAGATTATGACACTCGGAATGCGGTATGATTTTGTCCTTTATCATCTACTGTATGAACACAATGGCTACAATGTTGGAAATGACTACTTTCAATACAAAGTCAAAAGTTTATCATCCAGTCAAATCTTGTCAAATCACCATTTGCCAGAATGCAGTCACTATTAACTGGAGTGGTGGTTTCACTCGGAATATCTGTTACCTGGTAAGCTCAACCATTGTCATGGCAGCTTCTTTATCAACCAGGAACACCATCATTTGATCATGCATCTTTCCCGGCATATAATACCATACTCTTCTCAGCCCTGACAGAGCTGGGATAGCTGCCATATATTTTAGCACAAACTGCTTGCTGCACTCCTCCAAGTTGGTGGTCAAACCTGACATGGGCTTCATTAGTTTCCCAAGTTGAAGTAGCTGCAGTTACAGCTAGCATCCACTGTACAATCAGTCAAAACTGATAGCTTCACCTACTCCTATTGCCCCCCCTAGTGTCACAGCGATATGTCTGCGGACTTACAACGCTAGAATACGGGTTTCGATATCCGTGGTGGGCAGAGCACAGATAGCTCATTGTTTAGCTTTTTGCTTAATTACAAACAAACCTACCCTATTACACATCAAGATACATGCAATTCACATTTAAGTGACCCAACTGTCCACACTCTGAGCATATAGTTTAGTCCTCTGGGTAGAGGTCATATCAGTAATGACTGTAGTATAAGCACTATGGGAGGGCTAGGAAAGCCCTGCCTCTTACTGGGAATTAGCTAGAAGGAGGTGTCACAGTGCTAGGATGTGTTGGCATTTGGTTTGCCTTCGAGAAAGTTCGAGTTTGGCATGATGTAGTCACTTGTGAATGGTGATATATCCAAGGCACAGACACTGTAGCTGCCACTGTGGGCTTTTTCCGCTACTGCAACCTATTCCAAGTCATGACTTTATACTTCATCACTACAGAAATTGTCTTGTTAGAGTGATAATATCTCTCACTTCAAAGAGATGATTCATCACCTCACCACTTAAACCCTCAATAAACTTGTCTACAGGAAAATCCTCACAATTTGCTGATGCCGTTGCAAGATATGTTTTTCCCATTCAAGTAGCATAGATCATTCAGATACACATCAAAGTTCTCAATAGAAACTTTTTTGAACTTTAAACTCTGTCTAATGGGTAGCTTGTACTCTACTGGATGAAAATATCAACCCAACTTGGATAAAACTGCCTGAAATGCTTTAGGAAACAGTCTATATACTCTTTTACTACAACCTTAAATGTTGGGAGTGTAATACATTTAGCCTCCATCACAGTAACCTGTCATTTCCATGTCACTTACCCATTTTCAATGTCAGGCTATGCCATCCTAAATGTTAAGGGTGCAGTGGAGTGGGTACATTCAGGGACCTCTATCCAAAAATGAGCCTCAGATTTCTTCCCTCAAGTGGCAGAATGGTGAGTGAGTGACTATTGGCACATTGGAAGTATATTTCATAACTGTTCATAACTGCCACATGGATCTTCAACTTCACCAGTTTATATCTACTATTTCACTTAATGGAAAAACAGCTGTAGCTGTTAGACCTTGTCTGTAAGTAGTATTTCTCAGTTAGTTTTATGTAGCATTGGCCAAATCTAGGTTTGACTATTCTGGTCTATGAATGCTTGACAGCTCTGTATAGACCACCACATTCAGGTTTGGACACAACCCCACCACCACAACAATACTCTACTCAGTTATCAATGCCTCCTGTGCACTGAGGTTAAAACTCGGGAGAAGAACATTATGGACTATTCTGAGTACAAAAGATTATATTTCTCCTTCCTGAGTTTATGATCACTGTGATAAAGAAGTATTGGACCTACACAGTGTCAGCAAAAGTCTAACATCCAGGAGGGGACTTCTCCAAGATTGAACAACTTTCCCGAATAATATTCTACCATCAGAAACTACCTCTTCCTCCTTGTATAAGATGCAATTTTCTTAAATATCAAGATACAACTCAATAACACAAGAATTTAGAATAACATAAGTAAATACACTTGTCAGGGGAAAAACAAAAACTCCACAAAAACAAATCCTGTGGACATGGCACCAGATTTTCTGCTTTCTACCTGTTTGCTCTCAGGAGCACTGGTTTCCCTTTAAGAGTAATTGGATAAGGGCCACAGAATAACAATAAGTTTTAATAGAAAATGTACTGCATAGTGAATCTTAATTCTTTGACCTCAACTGAGTTTGAAGCAATAAAGGAGACGGGACTCAAAAAACAATCTTTATTTAGCACTCAAAAATAACAAAAGGTAGCACATCTACCTGGAGAGCTAGTTCAGTAGGTAACTATTGCGAGTGATGCTTAGTGTTTCCCTTGATCAACATTCTATATTCAAGTCACATCCAGGATATGAGCAGGAATTTTGAAAAACAACAACAAACAAACAAAAACATATTAAATAAGGAGGTTGGAAACATGCTGTATGCCCGCATATGAGAGTATTTTAGAATAATCGTGGTTCGTATTACCAAAACTGAAAATGCTTTGTCACCTCTATAGTCTTTGTTCAGTTTGAAATATTGGTGATTATAGAACTTTAGAAAAGGTAAGTATGAAATATTTTCTTATGTTATGTAGAAAACTGTTGCCTATCGTACAACCTGTATCACGAAAGAAAAGAAACCAAGAAGAAGCATTGTGAAAACTGTTGAAAGACCGTTTGGATATGTTCGAATAAATATCTGCCCGTACCAGTTCACAACCTAAGCTAAATGATGGAAATAATACAATAAATACATCACGATAATGATGGGTTATTTCTTAACTGAACAGGGTTATTACATTAAGATAAACTTCTGCTATTTGATCAAATTGTAAAAATCAAACCGGCACCAACTATAGCTATTCAAATATACTATTTTAATGTTAATACTTATAAAGATAATAATACATTTTTTTTCATCTGATATATATCCTCGCTGTTATCTTCAGACATAAACCTAATAATATATTTCGAGGTCTAGTTAGCTTAAGAGATTTCGGTTGTTTTGAATTTCATACAAAGCTACACGAGGGCTATCTGCGCTGGCCATCCCTAATTTAGCAGTGTAAGACTAGAGGGAAGGCAGCATCTCATCATCACCAACTCTGGGGCTACTCTTCTACCAATAAATATTGGGATTGACCGTCACATTATAACGCCCCCCATGGTTGAAAAGGCGATCATATCTGGTGGGACGGAGATTCGAACCTGCAACCCTCAGATTGTGAGTCAAGCGTCCTAACTACCAGGCTATGCCGAACCCTATACTGAGCTAGCAATGAGGAATAATCTTTATAATAAAAGTACAATGTTTTATTAAAGTTAATAAAAGTAAATGTATTAAACACACCTATTACCCTACTGACACTTTGAACAGAAGCAACACCAAAAATAAAAGTGTAAACTTTACGTATACATTATATAAAAATACTTTTCTAAATTTACATGCACTGATTTACACACTACAAAATGATATTAATAGTAAAATTACACTAGTAAATGTTATTAAAAAAGTAATAAAAATAGATCTACTATACATTTCTACTGACACTGCTAACGAACGTAACGCTAAGAAAGAATATAGCAAATCTTTCTTGCGGATCTTATCAACAATGGTTTTCTGCTTCAAGTACTGTCGTAGATTTAATCCTGGATTCTTTACAATACTACAGCTTATATGCTATGATTACTTTTCCAAGTAGTTTTTAAACATTCAATCATATACATACCTAATGATTCTATTTGTATACTAGCTTTATCTCTTAACAATCAAACACACTCCTTGATTAGACCCAGAGGTCAGCTAATCAAACGTGCTTTCTATGCAGTGTATCCTATCATTTGTTAAGGTGCTTTGAACTTTAGATAAGATGACTAACAATATACTTTACTAATTGACTCGTACAACTACATCTGAAGCTTTTAAACGAATAATGAACGGTTATGTTTTCAAGAATTTTAATACTTTAATTTGTTTTTCATCCCAAATGTTTTTGTGACATATGTATGATCAGTAACTACAGAATCGAGCATTAGGACAGTACCACCAGCACAGCAAAATAACCAATATCCCTGAAGTAACAACAATGAGAAATATGACTATTAAAGTAGTTGACAAAAAATAATGTAACACAGTTAACAACGAAATGTCATAATATATATAGTCCAAATTAACTATGCTAAAAGTTAAAACTAATATTAGTAATGATGCTGCACTGGTTCATTGTTATTTTAAACAATTTCTAAGAAAATATAGTACGGTCTGAAGTTCTGATAACGTCGCCCCCCAGTGGCACAGCGGTATGTCTGCGGACTTACAATGCTAGAAACCGGGTTTTGATACCCGTAGTGGGCAGAGCTCAGATAGTCCATTGTGTAGCTTTGTGCTTAACTTCAAACAAACGAACTGATAACGTCGTGATATTCTATATAACGTCGTGATATTCTATAAAATACTTCGGAAACAATCCAATTATTGGATTTTCCGCAAAATTGAATGAATTTCTTGTTCAAAGTGCAAACTGAGAAATCTCATTTATGAAAAATAAGATATAGTTTAAGAGCCCTATTCATGAAATCTGATAATTTTGAATAATTTCTATTGTATCTAATAAGCTATGAATAGTAAATATTGTAATATAACTTATTTGAAATATTTATTTCTATTTGAAAATGGAAAGTTTACAAATCAAAATTAAAAGTATCTGTTTCATTGGAAACTTTGAAGTTGATTGTTTCATTAAGGACAACAATAATACATTTTTATATATATGAAATCGTATAATCCTTCTTTCTTACTTTATTATGTAATAATCGTCCGTATTCAATACACAATATATAGCACCGTTAGTCCTAAAGTGCTAAGTCCAACCAACTTCCTTTTAAAAACACGTACTATAGAAAATATGTTTTTCCATTCTTATTCAATACTATCCCAATTATTTGATTTTCTCTTTATTTAAAGTTTTGCATTTAGTGACCAAGAGAAAAAAAGAAGGCAATCTTTATTCAATTAACTTTTAACATCATCTCTAGCTTTTCTTTATAATGTAAGAGAAATTATCTTAATATTATATTTTTGGATAATTAACTTTGAACTGGAATATTTGGAATCACAAATAACTTACAAAGGAATACCGGTCACTCAGCTATAACAATTGTGTTTGTTTATTTGTTTGCATGTTATTAAGCACAAAGTTACACAATGAGACTAGCTATTAACAAATTCACGTGTTATTGTATAAACAAATATTTATATTGACCATTCAGAACAATTTTCTTGTTTGTTTGTTTTAGAACATGACCACATTGGGGCTATCTGTTGTGTCCACCGCGGGGAATCGAGCCCCGGATTTTAGCGTTGTACGTCCATAAACTTACCTCTCTCCCAGCTGGGACGAACATTTAGCTAAACATTCAATTCTCGTGTAACAAACAGATTTTTTTTTCCTGAAAATAATTTTGAATCATAATTATATTACAAAACGTAAACGTCTACATGTAAATGAAACGTCCTTTTTCTGCTTCAATACTAAGCCTAAACAAATACGTTATCTGAACAATAGCTTACTGACTGCATTATACAGGGACTTTCCGAGTTTATCACAAGTCATCATATAATATCTCATCCAATTATATTTTTTTAGTTTTGATTAACTGATAAGTTTTACATCTCTTCCATTAGATAGCTAAAGCTGCACATTATTTGGAATTTTTAATGGTCTTGATTAGGGTTGAGTTTTGAATATTTACATTATTTATAACACTACACTAAACAAACGTCCCCAGTACTTGTAATACTAATTACAGAGAACAATCAACAAATGTCCATAGTGTAACAGATTGACATGCTGCTGCACAACAATGTGTAACACCTGACCATTCTTTCAACAAGTGTTCACAAAATATTAAGTAAAACCGTGGATGTTTGACCTCGCTTCTCTAAATTCCACCCCTTTTTCAACCCCTACTATCCCACTTACGGGGCAAATACCTTGTAGTTCCAATGACGTCATGCAATTACACATAAACGCTTGGGGCCCCAACTGGTAGTGACTCCCACACCAACTATTCACTGAGATCGACCAATAAACGAAGAGCATTTTCCATTCACAAACGCACACACTAATACCGAAACACGGGAACTGCCTAACGACTGGTTTGGGACAGGAGTAAAGTTTTGTATTGAACTGGCAGTGCAACTGGCTTTGCTTCGTCTACTTTTCTTTTTTGAAAATACTTTATGTTATTATTCAGAAACAGAAACCTGTCGGAGAATTCTCTGTAATTGGTCTGAATATTTCTATACTCACAAGATCAGGGTTGGTTAGAAAGTTGGCAGACGACGTCAAGCAGAGTCTAACAAAGACTTACAAGCCGCTTTCGACTTACTACACAGGACAACACCTCAAAATTCGAGAGCGAGCGGGTGGCCAACCCTGACAAACAGCGGCAGCAGTTGGAAGTTAGGCTTAGCCTGCTACCTGCCAAGCTAAATACTTCATTAAAAGTAAGCATTTCTGTAATTTACAAAGTTTTGTTTTTCGTTATTTTTCGAAAACTCTTCACGACGTATTACTCATTATGTCTTATATAAATGAAAATTGTGTTTTAAAGTTACGTTATTGTTTCAGTGTTTTTATTGTATGATTGGTTTAAACTTTATTAATATTAAAGCAATAACAGGCGCTTAGAATTAGAAATTAGAATGGATACTAGAATCTTATTGTTGTCATGTGTCTAAATTTAAGCTTTGATTTTAGTTATTTTTAAAAGAAAATTCCAGTCCCTTTCAAACATTACAATTTTTGGTAGCCACGATTGTCAAGCAGTTAAACTAATGACGAGTCCACAATACCATGTTTATTACTTAACGTTAAACTGATATAGGCAATTTTTATCAACATTTTTAAATTTAACTCCATTTTGTGTATTTTACTTAATGTTATTCGTAAAATTTAAAAGGGATCATTTTATGTATTTAATTTAATGCTGTTGTCTTCATATAGATTTAAGTAATTTTTACCTATGGTACTTATCTACAGAATAACTGTCATTCTTAGGCAAATTTGACCATAAAGTATAATGTAGCCGCCATTTTTGAACCTATATAAGGAAAACAATTACACGTAACTATTTTCAGCCATTTAAACAATGACTCAGCTATGGTAACAAGTTGCAAATGATACTAAATGTGAATTATTTCCTATACAGAGCAAGGCAAAAATATTTTTTAAACGTGCTAGCAATAGTATAAAAAACTTGGCTTACATCATCACTGATTTGTTTTTGTACATTAGTCGCAACATTAGTTGCATGTTTTTAAATTAAGAATGAAAAATTAAGTGGACGAACTACTTTTTTTAAAAACAGCCAACCGAAGACCATAAAACCAAGCACATATGGTAAACATATTTGCAATTAATGTTTTTATGGAATAATTTATTGATTTGTATTAGTATCATATTCAAGGTTAATTGAAGAAGAGTGTATTCAACCGCGTGGATCCTCTACTTGAAAAAAACAAATATATATGGATATTTGAATTAATAGGCAAAATAATGTGGTATGGTAGGATGTACTTGAGTTTAAACCTTTAAGTCTATCTTTCAGCAAGAAAAATATTTTCGTTTTGAGTTGCTATTTGCCAAGTAAGAATTAGTTGAAGTAAGATTAGGATATATAGTGATTAGGATATATATAAATTGTTTATATTTTCATACAAAACTTTAAAATTGTAGGTTGATACTTTTTATATTTGATGTTTTAACGTGTTGCTAGTGGAATCAATTAAAACAAGAGAGTATTAGATATTGTTTAACTAGCTAAATGACTAGACGGTGTTTCGAGCAACGTGTTTTTTTGTAAGATTTAACTGCTGGGTTGCAGTTAGTCATGCACTGTCAGTACATATACAACTCTGTATTATTCGCTTAACTACTTTGCTAAATTAACAGTACTAGTTGTTACTGCCGCGAAATCATTCTGTTCATTAGATATAATATTATCTAAAGGGAAGAAAACTCGAAATGTTGTGATATACTGTGCGTTTGTATTTAACGACAGTATTGAAGACACTAAATGCTTTCTTCGACACGTGTAGCGTATTCTACAAGATGTAGTAGTACAAATAATTGAAATCTTGTTTCAACGGTTTATTTTAGAATAGAAGTTGTTTTGTTTTTAATAGGTTTAATTAATAAACGTTTTGTGTACGTTTGAATCAAGCAGAAAATGGAACTGGAATCGTTTTACAGTGACTATTCTTTGGAGCAAACCGATTTTTTTCCTCAAAACTCCAGTAACACCACAATGGCTAGCAGCAAGAAACCCAGAGTTCCCAAAGTAAGCAAAGAGTTTATGATAAATACGTTTAGCCTTTAATTATGTTATCTTCTGTGCATTTTCATCGATTAATTTCAAATATACATTAAAGTTTGTTATTTATTTTCTGCAAACCAAAAATATTTGCATGCATTTGAATATGTTGTACCAAAAATGTTTTTTCGTATAAATTAATATAGTATATCCTGAACTATTTTGTAACGATTATAATTTATTACAGTAAGTATGCTCTGTAAATATTTTTTTAACTTCCCGATAATAAGATTTACCACTTTTAATATACTAAATTTTTCCGAAAAACATTTAAACCTCTGAATTATTACATCAGTAAGTCATCACAGTATTCACACTAAACTGCTTTAAAAATGTAATCATTGCTCGTCTGAAGCCTGTTAAGAATCGCAACTGAAAACCTGCGACCATAGTAACCAAGTTTTTTTTAGAGATGAGATAGTCAGAAAATATGAGTAGTATTAGGAGTTACTTCTTTATCCAGGTTCACCATTAAGCACAGAGCGGTGCTGTTAAATAAATAAATAAAAAATAGTCGCCATGATTTTCTGTGTAAGAGCCTCAAGATATACACTTCCCTCCGTAGCAGATTTTTCATGGTAGAGGTGGGTTGTGTATAGCTCTAACAACGTAGAGCTTCTCTTTTCTTCCCCCAACTAACGCTCAGCCATACCATGAATGAAAACTTGGTCTGTTCGAAGTAACGTTGCAGCGGATGATATCAGATTTCACATCTTGTGTTGGCTTGTGTTTTAAGAAGAGTGTACATGCCTCTGCCTCCTTGACTGTGCTTAAGTAAAGCCTGCTTTTAAGGCACGTGTGCAAACCTGTGAACGAGGCTTCAGTAATGAGGCTGCTGAGAGACGATATACAACTCCCCCATACAAATGAGTCTTCCATCGTAAAATTTGAGGTATCAGGCATACTACTTCTTCAGTAGCAAGAGCTGCGTTAAGATACAAAAAGATATACATAATGGTTTCGTTCTGTATGCTGGTATTTTCCGCACTTCATTTACATAAGGAAAGATATTTTGGTAAAGCTGAATAGCAAATTGTTGCTAGATGTTATATTAAAACTTAATACCAATAGCAAATTGTTGCTAGATGTTTTATTAAAACTACCAATAGCAAATTGTTGCTAGATGTTATATTAAAACTTAATACCAAATTATCATAAATAAATAAAATTTGCATCGTATAGAAATATTCTGTTTTTTTTTTAATGCAGTTACAGGTATCCAAGTAGAATAGAACTATATATATAACTTACAACATATGTACATATTCACTAATATTGACGTTTTTCATAACCAGCATTATTTGTCTTTTTACTTTTCAGTATAAAAACATTGGTTAAAAGGTAAGTCAGAGGGTTTTGATACCCGTGGTGGGCACAGCACAGATAGCTGATTGTGTACCTTTGTGTTTAACAACAAAACTACACAATGAAAGTGTTTTTTGTTTTTTTTTGCAGTACAATGGAGAATGCGTTTATTGCGTTGTCACGCGTTTTATGTACAACTTAAACCAACTTTCACGTCAGTTCATCCGGTTTCATCTGATCCAAGGCATTTATTATACGTCTTCAAAGTAAGTACATGTAGTCATTACACGGGTGGTGAGGTGGGGTATAGAGGAAGGTTGAAGTTGGTAGAAAAAATTATGCCCCCGTAAAGGCTGAAGTACATCAGGTCAGTTGGTCTGTTCTTGCTCGAGCGTGTCGAATAAAAAAAGCTGCAGTGTATATTGCGTTTGTGCGTTAGAGATATTGTTCTGCATCAGTAACCACTGCAACTGCGATATAATTTTTAATATAATTACAAGCACACACACACACACACACATAGAAGTTTGTAATGTGAAATTAGAAATATATTTGAATTTTTAATATAATTACAAGCACACACACACACATATATAGAAGTTTGTAATGTGAAATTAGAAACATATTTTAATATCTGTGAATGACTAAAATAATAGAGCATATATTATTTATAATAAATTGTTCTGAACACCCTTAACATGGAAAAAACGTATTAGTTTACTTATTTTTGTATGTTAATAAAGTTTTCAGAAATACTTCTTCTGGAGAAATTACTGGAATAAATGACCTTAGGCCAATATACGTAATAAATTCAACACGTGGATTAAAGCATTTTTTAATATTTTACTTTAGTATTTGATATGTTGGCAGTACCATATTTTGTTGTGGCAAGCTTTTTCTTCATGGTTTTAGCAAATCTGTTTCTTTAGTTCTGCTTATTACATAGAAAACCCACGTACAGTCCCCTAACATTATTAATGTTTTTGGAATAAACTAAGCTTGTTTAATACGAGGCACTTCAGTTCAAGTGTGATTAAACTGTAAAGAGTGGTGCACTTGTTGGCCTGAACTAGAAACAACCGGTTCTGGACAACACTATAGTAACCCCTCCTCTCACGTACATCCTTCAACTAAGGGTTAGGTTGTCTGCTCTTCGTTTTATATCCTGTGTTATTTTTTCACTGTACTTCACGTTCACGTGTTTCAAACGAAGAATTGTCAATGAAAAGGCAACTGTAGTTTAATATATATGTATATATATGGTGTTGTGACGTATTTCGATCTCACCGGCTTAGTTATGAATGAATCGAGTTACTTTACAAGAGGGCGACTAATTCATTGAATTAAAGTGGCTTGCATATGTATATATGGTTCATACAAAGCTATGTTACACCACAGCTGTAAGTTAGTATAATCTCAGTCAGTCAGTAGCGGCGCTCTGCTTGCGTTGCATTGTAGCTTAAGTCCCGTTTCCTGATGATTGTGAACTTTTAATAAGGAAGAGGAAGATTAAAGAATTGTAACAATCAGACAATGTTGCCCTAAGTTGGACCGCTAAGACAACGACTACTTCCCATAGCTTCCAATGACTATTTTACACAATGTATAAAGAGAACAGTGAGAGCTGGTGGTTGATTCGCTTGACTTTTTGATTATGTGTTGCTGCAGATCGAAAACACGCACGTTTTTAACCTAATAAATTCCTATATTGCACTTTCTGGGCAACAGTAAAAACCATGAATAGGTAACTTTAAAATTTAAAATTGCTAATGTAAAAAGTAAAAAACTATTCAGCACAAGACTGCTATGGCTAATATAATGAAAGAGGAGTTGAGAAATGCCTTCTGCACCAGGCGAAGATTTCACATAATGGTCCAGGATGTGTAGAGGTAGGAAACTTCAAACGAGTCAATGAAAATACTTTAAATACAGTTTTCTCTATTAGATGTAGCATTAATAAAGGTGTTAAATCTAATCATTGCAGTTATTTTTAAACGAGTCAATGAAAATATTTTAAATACAGTTTTCTCTATTAGATGTAGTGTTAATAAAGGTGTTAAATCTAATCATTGCAGTTATTTTTCAAGACCGAAATCATCCTTATTTGGGCAAATATCATGTGGACCAGGTGATATGAACCACAGGCCGTTTATTTTACAACTAACAGACTAACGTATTTGATAAATTATTCATCAAGTATCCAATTCCCTAAACAGACATATATAAAATATTTTTCTGTCACGCCCGTGTATTAACAAAGAAGCAAATCTTGGCTATTGATCTTTGCCGACTGCGCGTATCTTTTTGCTACGGATTAACCATATATAATGGCATTCGTTAAAACAGAGACACTTTCTTTTTCTATGTAACTCGGTCTGATTAGTAACGCCCCAGAAAGACTGTATAAATAATATGCACTACAACTTATTATTTCTAAAACACAATGTTGAATAGTCTTTCAAGGTTATACTATCATGGGAATCTACAAAACTCTTCACTGTTCGCGACATATCGATGACGTCTGGCCATCTCATAATTCCCCTGCGTCAAATACATCGTCCACCTGTTGTTTGGCCTAACGATACTTTCAAGCGTAAGAGCGCATGGTAGAGGGTCTCACGCTTGGTTTATGTTGAATATTCCGCGAGAAACAGGCCGAGATGTGCCAGTAACCACCATTGTGTTGGTAGAACTATGAGCTTTTGTTATGTATAGGTTTGTATATTTACCGGGTCCTTATTCCTCACTCTTTGTGGACAAGCAGGTTCCACTGACCATTGTTGTAAGTGGTGACACTCTTGATTTTAAATCAGTTCACTTACTTAAATTGTCATTAAAATTTCGCCGCCTGGTTTATATTATTTTCAGGTTTTAAAAGGTAAAGAAATCTTGTTTGGTTCTAATACTATTTAAAATGTCTTTATTTTCAATAATTTTACATCAGATGTTTGTTTCTTTATTTTGCGATTGGACTTTTGATACTCTTCACTATAGTAAACAAACATGAGTGCAGAAGTTTGAATTTTTATATATTTGGTGCTACTAACAATTATTAATGAATATAATTGCTATTCTTAGGAACCATTGACAGTTCCTCATCATTTATCCCTGTGATGCTAGTCCAATGACATGGGTATCAACATATAAAAATGGATTTTATATTTATATGATTAACACACTTTTACATTTATTTACCACTTTTCTGGAATTAGTAGAATAGATTTTGAATGTAGCAAAACAGGATTATCACCTCTGAAAAGTACTGTCAAAACATACACATGCTATTGTTTTGGAGCATATTTTAGTGTATCGAATATATTTCTGTAAACGTATTTGGTTGCCTTGTCGAAGATTATTTTTATTTTGAAGATACAATTCTAAATTTTGTTATCTCTCGTAGTGACTCGCATTGTTTATAAATTGATTGACCATTGCATCAAATTATTTATACATTAATAACCACAATAACGGTAAGAACGACAGAATTGTGCACAGGTAGCTATCCTTATATTCCCACGGTACCACATGCATAAGATGCCGGTATCGCGCGAGCCCTCAGGTCATAGGGCACGAGAAAAACCCCATATGCCCGTCCTGTAAGCAACGCCTCATCGGTATTGACACATCTTCAGTCGAGTAGTCACTGACAAACTAGGGGCACTGACAGACTTTCCCACGTTTACGGGCGTTTAGGAAAGCTCTCTCACACCCTCGATGGAACTGTCGCCTTTCACGTATTCGAGGTTTTACTCCACAGCTTACCATAGCAGTATATCATCAACGTTAGTAGAACATAATATTGTATAAGGCTGTGTTTGTTAAGTCGAATAATGTAGCAATATTTATTTTCTTCATTTACAAAAATATTATAACTTATATAATAATTCCGGGGGAATCATTCTAGTTTTATATTTGTTTCTAAATGATTAAATGTTGTGTGACTTAGATTTGTGTGAACAATACCACGTCAATGAATACACATGCTAGTTTTCTTGGACGCTAACTTGAGCATTTGAAATGTCAAACAGGTCTAATAGTATTC